>NC_042494.1:78168010-78184544 GCF_005508785.2 Acyrthosiphon pisum
ATACGTATAGATAATAAACTTTTAGTTAAACGAAAAAAAACCACAATATTAAAGATATCAATAACAATAATTTTTGACAAATGGTTGTCATCGTTGTTATAATATTATCATAAACTTATAGCATTGGTTAATGAATAGATTATTCTTTAAGGTGATCCATTTAACGCAGGACACTCATTATTTGAGAAATCACTAACTTTTTGAAAATATTTCCTTCACACTATTTGAAGTGGTTACATTCATTTTGAAGGGACCCCTGATCACTCCGCTCATCTAAAATTATATTTTTATATATCAAAGTATTCCAAAAAATGTACTATAATTATGTAAAAAAAATTAAAACCCTGATATTTTTTCAATTAATAAGTAAGACACGTTAAATGAATCACTCAGTGTAATTGATGATAATAGTAACCAGTCAATAAAATATAATTAAATAAAATATTGCTTGCATTATAGTTTAATATAGTGATAAATATACGTCCCAGAAGTACCGTATCACTCTTAAAGTCCCATGGAAAATCAATATATTTAAATGCAATTTTTTTTTACAGAAATAAGTATGGAAATTCTGATTGAATAGCATAATATTCAATTTTTTTTTCAATAATTCAAAAATTAACAAAAGTTAGAGCTAATTATTATTTTGAATTTCTAAAAATAATAGTTAATATGTAAATATGTTACTTATGCATAAAAAATCAGCAAAACACGATTCGCATGTTAATTACCACAATCACGCTGATTTTTCGGTTAAAATTAAAAATAATAATTATCTATATTTTGGGCGATTTTCATAAAATTTTAATAATTTTTTTTTTGAACTGTTTTAAAAAATATGATTAATAAAATGGCTATCTTGGAAATTTGAAAAACTTATGTGCCTAAATTTTTTTTTTTTTAAATTTTTGAATTTTCGAAAAAAAAATCGAATATTATGCTATTCAATCAGAATTTCTATACTTATGACAGTAAAAAAAACTGCATTTAAATATATTGATTTTCCACGGAGATACTAAGGGTGATACGGGACTTCTAGGACATACTGTATACCTAACACTTATTTTGTCTGACAAAATTGTTGTAAACTAATCTGCGTAAAAGTTCATCAATCTAGTATCTACGTGATATAAACTAATAAGTAATAACTGTGTTTTAATCGGCTATCTTTTCGTATGCGCTCTACCGGTAAAATTGCGACTGCAGTATGCGCTCTACCGTGTTTTGCCATTCTACAATTATATTATAATTTTAACGGAAAAAAACAAAAAACGATAACAAAAAATCCTAAAAACCAAAAAAAAATTCACTTATCTTTAACTTTAAAAACATTTTAACTTGAAATCAGAAATTTTGAATTTTCCAATTTTTATATCAATTATAATTTTGATTTAAAATTTAAATATTATGAATAATTAATTTTAATTTTTAACTTTTAAGTGCATTTCTATATTGCGCGTTACTATTATAACTTAAAAGTTAAAAGTTATATTCTGTATATAATATATATTGTTTTTGACTAACGTTTTTAAAAAAATTATTTTCCTATTGTTTCCAATAACGTTTATATTGTTTTTTTATATATATATTATATAATAATTAATTTTAATTTTCAACTTTTAAGTACATTTCTATATTGTGCGTTACTATTATAAGTTAAAAGTTATAAGTTATAAGAATATAATATAAAAAAAATATATATTATCAAAAACAATATAGAAAAATAATGTTTTTAAAAACGTAATAATCAAAAACGTTTAAAAACGTTAAAAAAAAACGATATTTTTGCAGGTAGACCGCAATGTGGGGTATAAACAGACAAGTATTTTTTCATTGGCCTGAATTATGTTTTTACCTGAAATCTTTTTCTACATACGTTTTGCTCAATCAAATACTAATCACTAATGAGTGACTGCAAATTAATACAAATTTAATAATGAAACACCTAATATACAGTATACACCTCTTAAATATCCAATCTATAAAAATATAAAATACAATTATTTAATATTGCAATAACTTAGTATAATATTAATTTAAAAAAAAAAAAAAAACAAATAATATTCAGTTTATTATATAACAGATAGTTGTAAAATAGGTATCAACAATTGTGCAGCATCTTGGATGTATGAACTACTATTGGATGACTGAAAAAATACACAAATAATATACATTTAGCTTTTTAGTGGGGTAAGTATAAGGTAAGTGAATTACCTCAAGATATACATCACTAATATTATTAGAAGTACCATCAGCATCATATTTTGTCAACAAACTAGCATATTTATTGGCAATAAATCGAATTCGGCAACATACGGATTCATTTAAGCTGAAAATATTAATTATTATAATTTGAAGGTAGCATAGGTAGACATGTATAAAAATCATACAGAGAAAGTTTTTCAGCTTTTACAGTGACTAGCTGATTTTGTGTATCAATCATTATCATTTCCCCTAACTTATAGAATAATTCCATTGCGGCTGCAGTTAATTCGGCTAATGCTGAAATAGCTTCATCATGAATGCTATCCTCACTATCAAACTCTTTGTTTGATTTTTCATCAATCAAATGACTAACCTAACACAAAATATAAAATATTTCATTTATTGATAATATTTATTAAAATGTTGCACCTACTCTCAAGATTTTCTCAATTTTTACATCAGTACTTATTTGATTAATACAAGTAATTAGAGAATTTTTAAACTCCTCTATGGTCATTATTTTTTCATCATCATCATAATCAAGATAACACAAATCTTTTATTTGATCCAATTTATCTTGAATATCGGTTAACTGAGTTCCTGAGTATGACAACAAAACAGTTTGAAGTTTCATTTGACATTGTTTTGATAATAGTTCAAGACTCTCTAAATGAATTAATCCTGGAAAAATATACAAGTTATTTTATTAATTATGTTCATAACATATTATGTTTAAAAAAAAGCAAATCAAGGAATAACCACACTGCAAGTAGATACATCAGTACATATGTAAATGTCTTATAAATTTAATAAATTAATCGCTACCCTCAGAATCTAAAAAAGTATAATGATGTTGCTATGGTAACCTAATTGTATTAATCATCGGTTGCTAGGGGAAACCTAGTAACTTTATAAGATTAATTTTATCTTTGTTATTGTTTGGTTCTCATGGCAACTGTAACATGTAGTTGGTCAGAAAAATACAATAATATTTTAAGCTCCCAGCCTCAACACAATGATGTCACGATAACGCTCTCCGTGTCGCACAAAATTATAGAATTATACATGTCAAAATGTTCGATTATTAAAATATATGGTTATGCAATAAGATATATTTTTTAGTATTGATATTGATTTTATATCAGAACATTAAATACCTATATCGTAATATTTAAAAAAAAAATGTAGTTTATTTTTTTACACTCATCATAAAACATTATAATAAATAAAAAAATACATAAAAATAAAACAATAAACATAATATGAATGTTATTAAATAATATTTAGCTACCTATAAAAAGTTATAGTTAGCGATATTTGATTAAATCATTAAATTTATTTGCTGTCTAAGTATAAATAAATAGAAAAATAAATTCTAATGTATATATACGAACATTGATAGCAGACAATTTATTTGATATTGTATCTAAAAATATATACATATAATGAAAATTAAAATGTAGATTGTTTGCTGAAACAACCATTTCTAAAGCTGGAAATTATATTAAATAAATAGTGTAGTTTATATTTTAATATCTTTAAACATAAATCATAATTTATCTATTTAAAGGGGCCTGCGCGCGACCTGTTTTTTCGCTCAAAAACATGCCTTACAGGAAAAACTCTCACGCCTCGTAGATTGGTCCGATTTTCTTAATTTTTTTTTTGTTAATTGAGGAAGACTTACTGCAGGACTTTGATTTTCAAAATTATTTTTCAAAATCTTATATTACAAGTTTGAATTTAGTCCATTTTTACAACTTTTTAGTTTTTGTATTATTATTTGTTTTTAGCAACGTAATCAAAAAAAGAAGTCCAATGTGCTCTGTAAAAAATATTCTTCTATCTAACAAAAAAAAAATTACGGAAATCGGACCAATCTACAAGGTGTGAGAGTTTTTCCATTAAAGTGTGTTTTGGTCGATATAATACACCCTATCAACCCCCCTAAATAGGTATTGGGTAGTAGATTAGTGGAAAGGTCTTATTATTGAGGTGGCACCTAAAATATAAAATTTAATTTTTAAATTATATAGAATTGCGAAAAATTTGAAAAGTCATGACCAGGCCCCTTAACTTTTTTCTTTTATTTACTTTATACACAAGATATAATTTTTTTTAATTGTTTGCATGTCATGTGATGAATAATTATAAGATTAAGTTCAGGGGCGGACTGGGTAGGAGACAGGCCAGTCAGCGGTTTTAAAACTTCGGGCTTCCTGTTTTACAGGAAATTAATAAACATAATAAAGTCAATTTTTTTTTTATCGAATTACTATTCAATTATGTTTGCTTATCAGTTGCCACTGTTGATTATTTATTAGTTATTACTTTACATAAATATGATAATATTAAAAGACTGGGTACAAATGTTTGTGATTTTACTATACCACAGCCTCGCCCACGAACAAACTACAACCTATCTGCAACTTCAATAGATGATCGCGTGCTCGGTATAAATTCAAAATTTAATTTTTGTTGATTTTTGTCGTGAGCAATAGCTTTTAATTTTTCGGTTTCTTTTTTTTTGATGGATGGTAAATAAACGCCATTCAAAACTGTTGCCTCATTTTCAATTTGAATTAAATAACATTTCATATTTGTATTTAAAATAAAAATAAACAATGTGTAATGGGTTTGATCTCACGATATAATATTATGTTCTTCCGTCATCAAATATAATAATATGTATTTTATGTAGAGTGCTGCGCGACACGGGTATAGCCGTAACCCCGTATAGACTAGACGTATAATCAGAACGATACGAAAATAGAATAAGCCGACAACAAAAATAAATTGATGTGAATTAATTTTCGGCAGAAACATTGTGTATTATCTAGCGTTTAGAATTATTATCGTCATATTATTATTATTATTTAAGATATATTTTTGTCTGATTTTCTATTTTATTTTTATAAATAATGCAGAGCAAAATTATATACTACGGCCTACAGGCTAGTCCACGATCGCTGACCAGCGGACCGGGCCAGTCCACCCCTGATTAAGTTAATAATGTTAATGCATATAATTTGTTACCTTGAAAACTATCTAATAAATATGCATATCCTTTTCTTATTTCAACTTGATTATTTTGTTTAGATTCAACTTCAGCTTTTTCTTTAGCTTCTTGTAATACCTGGTAATAATCCAATTGACAATACAAAATAATACTTAGATTAAAGAAACAAACAATTAACAAGTATCAGTGAATAATTAAGGAATGGAATATATATCCCCTAGAATAAAAAAATTGTACTATTGTCAATAGAAATTAAATTTTGTTTTATAAAAAATGTAAAATATTTAATAATTAAGTATAGATTTTATGTATGCACACATATAACCCCTCCTAGGCATGTTATAGTCTATACCCCCTCCTCCCCCATGAGAAAATTCTAAATCTGTTAACTGATTTATTGACAAACAATTAAATAAAAACCAATAAAATATAATACATTAAGCGATTGCTATGTGGTATAACAAGTATACTTCAGAAGATTTAGAATTAAATAATCCACTTATTAAAATATAGTATTATATAAGTAGAATATTCGACAATCTATACGTTAGAAAACTATAGAAACTTAAGAAACTATATATTTTATATTATTTTGTTCACTGAAGCCTATAAACTTTTAGACTTCATAGATATATATTTCTTATAATAAAGTAAAATTTATGATAAACCTACTATATATTTTAACAAATCAACTAGGTACCTGTGACAAATTAATTTTTTCAGTATTTTGAAAAAATATAGCTCTTTTTTTTCGCAAACCAGGATCACCGTCTTGTAACACTTCTAAAGTTTTCTTGCCAACTGTTTCTAATGTATCAAGACCTCCACTGATAATTTTACTCCCAGTAGTTTCAACAATTTTTGTAATCTGACTTACATTGCTCAGAAAATAATTAGTGTCTAATATTGATTCTGATGATTCTTCAGTTAATTCATCTAAAATAAAATACAATAGGTACACTATTGTAATGAAAATATTTATAAAAATAAATATTATTACCATTGACTTTCGGTTCCTTTAAATCTTTTATTTCTTTATCTTTATCTACTGATGCTAACTGTTCAGGTGCTGGCGCTCCAATAACATTAGTTATGCCTTGAGAAACTTGGTTTGTTAATGCGCTTGCTGTTGATAAAAGTGAGTTAACACTCCAACCACTGGACCAACCACCCCATCCCTAAAAAAAAGATTTTGATCTTAAAACCTAATCTTAAAATTGTATTTTGTGTGTAGTATTATAGTTATTATAAATATATTGATAATTTAATAAAAAAATTTAAAAAAATGTTTGTTTATATGCTTTAATTTTCAATTTAATAATGGTTATATGCATATTTCACTTACTTGTGTGTTAGTTTGTTTGATTTCATTTTGAACAACTTCAGAAACTTTGGGTCCAGGTTGTGTGCAGTTGTCATTGTTTACAACTAATTTATCCAATTTAGACTGTGCCATTGCAACTGCGCTGGATGCATCATTTTTCTCAGATTGTTTTGTGTTCTCGTTCTCACGTTTGAAATTTTGTTCAGTATTTACTTTATCGGATACATTGGATAATGCAGACAATGTTGGTCCAATTAGTTTTGATTCTACAGACAGAGGTTTAACATCTGGTAGGTCAAAATCGCTTTCAATTTCCCATCCATCTCCACCTTGACTGCCTTCATCAGCACTCTCAAACTCAACTTCGGAATCTGACATGCCCTCGCTAAATTTATACAAATATGCATGAACAAAAAACCTCAAATATTTACCACGATTCCAAAACTATTTAGAATTTTTTTTTAGTTTTTTGTGCTTGATTTTGTTTGATAAGCGCATTTACTTAAACATCATGACGAAGTTGATATTTGTATAAAAAAAAAATAAACGTTGACAGTTGGTTATTCGACCATAGAGTTGAGACTTGTAATGTAATAATGTATAATAATATTATAATATATTTATGATACACACACGTAATAAACAGTAATAATAAACTACTATCTATAATAAAATTATTTATTAGATTTTATTATCATTATCATGGCTAAATATATTTAGCAATGGGCGCTCTTATGAGCCATTCGTCTTCTGACCGACCGGACCGCCTCCAAGATTTTGTAAACAAACTGTTATCACCTTTAGAGTGTCGCTAAATAAATATTATGTATCTATTGTTCTGTGATTATAATATCATTCCACCTTATTCATACATTATTGTTCTAATAATATGATAGTTAAATGTGATAAAACTGATACTTCGTTGAGGAATTGTGTCTTGTAGTTCGATGAAAACAAATTCGTGTTGTTTTTAGTTTTTGTTAATTACTATAGTCATTACTCATTAAGGCACTATTGTTCGTTATTCTCAATTCTGTTGCCTATTCAAGTCTACTACTACGTACATTTGTATTTTAATTCTCAAATTTAACCAATTTCACATTCATCTTTTCATTATTCATACAGGACCACTGGTCAACCGAAAAAATGTAAAATCGTGTTTTATTTAGACAGAGTGCTTTCATATCGATAATATGTGGGTGAATCCCAAGGAAGTGTTAATCCCCAATACCTTTTGGTAAATTAAATTTTTTTTATGTTGTGTCTGTGTAAATTGTAATACGCTTTCATGAATTATGATTATTTTGTTGTTTTTAGGCAAAACGAAAAATTAAGTGTATACTTTCTATTACAACACCGTGTCGGTCATGGACAGGGAAATAAATTATCTTCGTTATTAGTTGGGACTTTTGATAGTTTTTTCGAAACCAAACCAAGTCCTTACAGGATCTTACATCAAACACCAAGTTCAGAAGTGTATTATGGTAATCTTGTTGTTTAACAGTTACTTGATTATAACACTGTGATTTACAATACGCTTGTAATAAAACTGCTTGTGCGTTACAACTATCAAACATTAGTTAATCAAAATTAGCCTTTTGTTTATCAGAGTATATTATCCTAAGTACACCATAGGTGCAAATATTCAAAATTCAATCAACTGGGTTGAAAAAAACATGTTTGAGCCTTATAGCTTTTAGTGTATGCTTTTACTTATGGGTTCACCCCACACTGCCTCTAGGCCAAAATCAATTCAGATTATTCACATAATTTTAGAACTACTTTTCTGAAATACGAGTACTCATTTTTTTATTGATTAATAATAGTAATATCAAATTGATTCTCCTGTTCCAAATTACAAAAATCATTTAATTGTATTAATACATTAACAAATATAATTTTTGCAATTAAAATAACTCTAATCTTGCCCTAAATTGCACTTACAATATTAACTTAACCTGAACATGTTTTTAAAAAAAAGATGTATTTAATGTGTAGCTGCAAGGATGTCAAAAAAAATGTTTTATATAATATTCTAAATTATTTTGGGTGGGGGGGGGGGCTTGATTTCCAGTAGGCCCAGGGGCCTAAGCCCTCTCAAACATCTGTTTGCTTATGCTTTATTATATTGCCAATTAAGTGTTATTTCTTAGGTCTTAGCATTGAAATTGGTTATGACTAGGGTACAGATTTTTAGGTTCAAAAAAAATTGAAATATGATGCTAATATTTTCTAAAAATAAATACAAATAGGTATTCTCTTACCATTTTTGTTTTGAAAATGCAAAAATAAAAATATGCTATAATATATTTCACAATTTACAAAATATTCCAACATGCTAATAAAAATAATATTCCCTAATCCCTGTAAGAATTGTCTACATTATTTACTCTATTTAAAATTGCTAAGCTTGGTTATGATATTTCTTCCCATCTGTTTCTGCATTCTTCACTCCAATTATACGGAATTGGTCACCTTTGTCCTACACCTCCATAGGTCTCAGTCTCCCTCTTGTTAACTCACACTCAGTAATGATGTATTTAAACCTAAAAATTGGGACCCTTGTTATGACCACAGTCTAAGTTGTTATTTTTAAAGATAAAATTTAATTTGATTTACATGTAGGTATAACAACGTTTTTTTTTATTATTATATATCTCTAGAAATAGCTTGTGCATTGACTGAATCAGATATTTTAAAAGATTGGGAGTGGTTGGAAAATAACCTGGATCTCAAAATATTTGAGAATGAAGATGATGTTACTGACTTTGTTCGCTGTAAAATTAAAAGCTTAGTAGCAACTAATGTATCAGAGACACCAGATGAAGACAATTCTGAATCTTTTAAAGATGCATCTATAAAATTTCACCGTCTGTTCAATGTGTCACGTGATACTACTCTCGTTTGCTACTATGCTTGCAGGCTAGTTAAAATTTATTTTATTTTTTATAAAATTTATTTTTATTTTTTATAAAATATGTTCTATTTTTTCAATTTATATTTTTAGCTATTTGAAAAATAAACTCCCTCGCCGAGGTTGGCTATATTTGTCTGTAGAATATTTATGTTTTCATTCATACTTGTTGGGTATAGAAGATAAAATAGTTGTAAGATGGACCGATGTAATCAATTTGGATAAAAATAATAGTATGTTATCGGATACAATCAAAGTAACAACAAGAGACAAAAGAGAAGTAAGTATAACAACATAGTTTTTTTTTTTTCATAATCCAAATATGACAATTTAATTAGTTTGTCAAATAGCAACTAAAATATACAAGTATATATTTTTTTATTGTGACTTATGTTATCCAGACATAAAAACATTAACTTTTAAGGAAATTCTTACTTATTGCATTATTTTATAATTTAAATATGTCTTCCTTTAAAATTATGCAGTGGTGTAGTATGATTTCTGAAAGGGTGAAAACAACATAGCTAAATGGGAGGGGAAAATTGGAAAATCCATCACACTCTCAATACTTTTTACTAAGGTACCTAGTAAAATATTTAAAAATTAGAAACAATGAATATAATTTAAATTGATTCAAATAAATATTACTTTGCTATAAATAAACGAAAATAAAATTATAATGATATTCAGTAGGTATTGACAAAATTGTCAAAATTCAATAGCTCGATAGATATGACAGCTGGATATAAAAAAATATTGCATTATAGAGCATACTACATAATGTAAGCTAAAATAAATAATAAAAAGCCAATGGGAGGGGGGATCTGACCCCATGCTCCCCCTTGTTTATGCCACTGAAGTTGTGGTGTAAAATAATTTTAGAATGCCAAAATGAGATATTGCTTGGTGCAAAAAAAAAAATAAATAAATCACTGTTGAACTATTTAGATTTTTTTTTCCTCAAACATATTGTAATCTATAAAGTAATGCATAAGAACACGTTAATGGCCTCAGGTTTCCGCACTACCGGCTAACAGACTAGCCAGACATGTGTCCCCGATAATTTGTTTTTTGACACTAGATACACTACTTTTTGATTAAGTAGTGATGTGTCGAACTCTGGTTTTTGAAATTGAATCAAATTTTAAAATAATTTATTACTTGGATTACCTGCCGATAAGTAACTTATAACAGTCTTGTGTTAGTAATAATTTGTATAATTCTGTCTCTTTTTAAATTATTTGAAAACCTCTGGTTATGATGGTATGTTTTTAAAACTAACAACCAATATGTAATTACCAACTGAGTAAACATTTACTCAAGGGGTTGTTAGATGGGCCGAGATCCCAAAACCTTTTTAATATCTCTTCAAAAATATTTGAATGGTAATTTTTAATTATTAAATTCAAATAGGTTAGCCACCATTGAGTCCTTTGAAAAAAAAATAACTGTTGCACCTATGCTTTTATATAATTTGAGAAGAAATATGATCCTAATTATATTTTTAACCCACTCTGTCTTTAATATATCAGTTTATGTATAATACTTTATTTATTAATTTATTTCGTGAAGTTTTAATTTTTAATTTCTATAATAATAACCATTTTTTTTTTTTTAGTATAGATTTTTTATGTTCCTGAATTCATCGGATACATTTGAATTAATGAAGCAATTAGTTAATCTAGCAATGAAAGGGTAATAAAATATATATTTTATTAATTATTAAAAATAAAATTATTTGTGAGTAATTAATATAGATATTATCTCGGCATATTTATATGAATTTAAACTTGTGTTGTATGCAATAAAACCCTAAACAGAGATGAACTACTAATTGTGATATGTAATAAGCAACCTAATACTAATATTAGTTATTACAAATTGATACTTGAAATCATAAAAGATTTATAAGTGAAAGGGGTAAATTAGATAATTTTAAAATTGTATTATTTTTTGTTTAGAATTATTAATGATGTGTGGTTCAATAAAGATCATAACCTTCTACTTAAAGTCAAGTAAATTGATTTAAATATTTTTTAAATATTTTTTAAACATAAATATTTTTTTTTTTTCTTACAGTAAATATGTTCCAAAAAGACAGTCTTTTGTAAAACGTGACTTGGATGCAAGAGCTATGTCTGAGACATATCGGCTTCTATTCCGATTACCTTTGAATGAAAAACTTGATGGAGTTACTAATGCTACATTGTATACTCCGTACAATAAAAAACATATGTTTGGACAAGTGTATTTGTCTCAAAACTTTATGTGTTTCAACAGTAAAGTAAGTAAATATTATTTTGTTTAAATTATATTTAAAATAATATCTATCTATATTAAATTGTAATATAAAATGTTTTAACAGACAAGTGATCCATTGAATGTGGTTATTCCTTTATGTGATGTATCACAAGTTGAGAAATTAGAACCTATACCCAATGATCAGTCATTTGATAATTCCATTATAATAACTTTAAAGCTAACAAGTACAAATGAAAAACCTCCATTTTTCATATTTTCACAAATTATGGAAAGAGAATTTTTTTTAAAAAATATATCTGAAATTTTAGGTAATTTAGAAACGTGAGTATTGCATTGTATTTATCATTATTTTTTTTAAAGTTAATGCCTAGGGTATATATCAGTGGTGGTTTTGACATGCAATTTTACATGAGGCGGAAAAATAATAAATAGTAAATACACTATTACTCTAACACAGAAACTAAATATGTTAATGTATTCTTTAAGTGGTATGGGTTATCAAAATGGAGCGGAAAGATTAGCCAGTTACAATTAAAACTATTCTGTGCTATAGAGTCAATAGACGACAGCGCGCTGCCCTCCACCTAGCAAGTAGCGCGGCTGCGTACAATGTATATACACTGCGGCCGGAGGACTGCTGCCAATGCTTATAATATCGTTGAGCGGTTGATTTTAGTCGCCCCTGACGGTGGTCTGCGTATATGCTATTTACACTATTTTATGAGCTTACATGTGTGTGCGTAGAAGCATTTCACATGCACAAAATTAGGCAACGGTGGCTACTGCCTCTGTTGATCTCAGCGCTTTAGCGGTGGCAGCGCCGGGCGTAATATTAAAATATTAAATGGAAACAGCTATAATAGCTCATAAGTTACGTATTACAATGACGCGCAGCCATTCTCGCGTTCGTAAGTACAACTGTACAAGTTCTGTACAAAAAAATCATATTAAATATTGCTGTTTATTAAATTTAAATTCTAAATCATTTATTGTCTAAAATATATTAATTTAGATTTAAAATTAATATATACGATTAAAATTTAAAATTCAAAATAGTACGAAATTGAAAATACTAATATAAAGAAACAAATGTTTTATATTTTCCTGAAAATTACAAGTGAGGCGGTTCCTCATTTGCCTCACCCCCAAAACCGCCACTGGTATATATACATTTTAATATTTTTATTTTATACGTTATATTTAAATTTAATACACAACATATATTAATTATAGAAAATCAATTTCTAAATTCCAAAGAGTTGATTCAATATCAGATAACGAAGTAAAACTACCATTGCGGTTTACTTTTCGAATGAAAGAGCATGATAATTCTATAATTAAAATCAAACAACGAGCGAAGGAAGTTGAATGGGATTTATACTTCAAAGAGCATGGGGATGGTGTTTCAATGTATAAAACAAAAGAACTAGTTAAAATGGTTTTAGTGGGTATACCAGAATCGTTGAGATCAAATCTTTGGCTAAAATTTTCTGGTATGAAACATTATTACTATTTATTACTTTTTAATTTTTACTGTTTAATAAATTGAAACTCATTATTTTATTATTGTTTCAGTAATAGTTTAATATAATTGTTGGCATTCAATTTTTACTAACAATTTTGGATTTGCATGTTATTTTTAGTCATCAAAACTAGTATATCATCTTTTTTTAATTGTAGGTGCTTACCATGATATGGTGGCTAATCCAGGACTATATAATGAGTTAGTAAATATTGCTTCTACAACTAAATCGATATCTCATGATGAAATCGAACGAGATTTACATAGATCATTACCTGAACATCCAGCCTTCCAATCCGAAATCGGTATTAATGCATTACGTAGGGTGCTTACAGCCTACGCAACAAAAAATCCTCAAATTGGTAAAAGAAAATTAGCAAAAGCTATTTAACTTAATCTTAATAACACAGATTTATTTTTTAGGTTACTGTCAGGCCATGAACATAATTGCATCCGTGTTGTTAATTTATTGTACCGAGGAAGAAGCATTTTGGCAGTTGGCCTGCATTTGTGAAAATATGTTACCAGATTACTACAACAACAAAGTAGTAGGAGCTTTAGTTGATCAAGGCGTTATGGATAATCTTATAGCCAATCATTTACCATTTATATATGATATTTTGTCTAGACTTGGTTTGATTCAAATGATATCATTGTCTTGGTTTCTTACAATATTTCTTAGGTTAAACAATTTAAAACAAACTAAATTAATTTAAAAATATTATTTTTATTATTATTATCATTCTTATGTTAATAGTGTGATGCCATATCAAAGCGCAATTTATATTGTTGATTGGTTTTTCTTTGATGGAGCTAAAGTCATATTTCAAGTAAAATTTATGAACTATGAAATTATAATTTATAATATTTGGACGTGCTTAAATATTTTTCAGGTGGCTTTATCTATTTTAGAAATGAATCAAAAGCGATTGGCTTGTTGTCGTGATGATGGTGAAGCAATGCAAACTTTATGCAATTATTTGTCAGGAATCTATAATGAAGAATTAGAGCAAAGTGAACTATATAAAGATGGTGATAAAATAGAAAGGGTAAAATTAATACTCTAATATAGTTATTTAAAATGTATACACTAAAAAAAAAATATTCTTACAGAGTGTTTCTGTTCAAGAACTAATCAACAATGGATACAAAAAATTTAGATCTGTTAATAGTAAAAATATTGAAAATCTTCGGGTCATGAACAGACTTAAGGTGGTTCAGTCAATGGAAGATGGAAATGAAAAAAACATAGTCAGATCATTAGTCCCAGATAATTATTTTTCATCTGATGAACTGATGGTAATCATAAATATTATATTTTATTTCTTTATACTTTATTAATTTTAGAATGATAATTATTATTGTTTAAATTTGTTGAATATACTTCAATTTTTGTCCTTTTTTATTTAGGATTTGCTAAAATTTGTTAGAGAAGAAGTGGTTTCTGTACACAAAAGAACCCACGTTCAACCACTTAAGGCAGAAACACCTATGGAACCTTATGAATCGTATAGAATTGACTTTTATCTATTTGAAACTATGTTTACGGTGATTTCCCCCTTAGCTAAAAATAATGGTGCCAGTAATTTGGCAGTTCGGCTGTTTAAGGTAATCAAAATATTTGTTTAAATAAAATATCTGATTCATCATAATGCATCATATAATTTTTTTC
Organism: Acyrthosiphon pisum; assembly: GCF_005508785.2. Taxonomy (NCBI): domain Eukaryota; kingdom Metazoa; phylum Arthropoda; class Insecta; order Hemiptera; family Aphididae; genus Acyrthosiphon; species Acyrthosiphon pisum. The sequence goes on from NC_042494.1 coordinate 78,182,929, forward strand.
TCATTAGTTAATGGACATGAATGATGATGGTTTCTTAAACTTCCGTGAGTTAACAGCAGCCTTGGGCCTAACATCTACTGTTGATGTAACTATAAGGCTAAAAATGCTCTATTTACTACATTTATCACCACTTCTTTCAAATGATTTACTGTCTTCAACTGAACCAAGTAGGGGTAACAAATAAATAATTATTCAGTTCGATCATAGTCATAGACCAAGATCATAATAATATATTATGCTATCATATTATTTTAATTAGATATTTCTGAAAGTGGAGCTGAATATGCGTCTGATGCTGCTGAATATTTTAATGCTAATATTTCAAGAGGTATAATGTGTGGTAAGTGCAATATATATTTATATTGTTTTTCATATTATACAGGGGTTATTTGTATTTTAATCATGTTTATTTATTTTAGAATCAAACTTAAATGATTTAAAATCACTTAGGAGTGTTACTAATTGGAAACATTCTACAATTTGTTTACCATCAATGTCTGAAGATCGTTTTGTTGCATTGTGTAAGACTATGTATGATCTCATTGAAAATTCAGCTATAGACCAAGAAATGCATAATAACATATCCAAAATAAGTAATTTATATACATTTTAAAAATAAATTTGTTAGATAAGTCTTTGTGATACTGAGTAATTGTAGTGTAACCTCTAAATAGATTATTATTATTAATATAATTATGTTTAAGAGGTTTTCTTGTGATCTTACCATATGGGGATGTGTCAATCGATTTTATAATTTAATGTAACCATTAAATATTATTTATTTTAAATACCAATAACTCAAAATCCCTGTTTGAGCACCTCCTGGGGTACTCTCTCTTTTTAAATAAGCTTATCTTCTTCCCAGAGGTCTAATCTATCTATATCAAATGATCCCGTGTACTTCATTGCCCAACAACCAATAATGATCCCATGCAATTTGTTGGTAACCATTTATATACAAAAAATGTCATAGAAAATCTCAAAATGGTTGCCATGGTAACATGGACACACAGACATACATTTATTTTAGATTCTGAGCAGAGCGACGAAGCTATTGGTTTTACAATGGTGTTTATTTTATTTTTATTTTTTTATCCTGTATATAAAATTTCTACCAGAAAGAGTACTTCGATTTCAACATAATATAGTATCTTATCTTTTAGCAAATTGGATCAAGATGGTACTTTAGACGGGTCATTTTTTGATTTTCTCAATAGTTATTTAATGCCACAGGAAAAACCACCGACAAATAATAAAAAAACTGCTAAAAATGGGATTTTAATTTCTAACGCTTTGTTTATCACCCCATAGATACAAATAAAAATAAAAATAACGATTTTAGTTATTTTTGTTGTAATTTATAATATTAATTCAACTTACAGGCTATAATAAAGTACAATAACTATATAAAATATCCAGACTAACAAACCGTCTCCGCTCAGAATCGTTTTTCGTAAACAGTGATATGATATCGTTGAATTCAAATTTAATACAATCTATTATACAGTGACCCACTTGTAACCTACTGTAAAACAGAGCAACATCCACTTGCCCGCTTTCTTTATATATAGATATATATAGATTATCTTTTATTGTGCTAATAATTATTTTCGTTA
>NC_042494.1:78184594-78205705 GCF_005508785.2 Acyrthosiphon pisum
TTAAAAAAATAAAAACGACGTTACACAATAAATGTTCTCCTCTTTATAGTGTGTAAATTTGGTTGCTTAGCTTGGACTACAGCCTGAGTGGTTCTTACCCGCCCAAAAAAGTTTTTTTGTAATATTTTACATTTGTGAGACGGAGACAACATATGCGGGTGTAGCGTCCTCTTAAGAGGATGTCACTATGTCAGCGCACTATTTGTTTTCTCTCTGTGTACCACGCGCAACATAGACAAAACGCATTAACGCAGAATAATTTTTTCTATGTTTTTAAGACGTAATCTTAGAGTAAAATTCCCCATTACAATTTACAATAAAGATAGAGAATACTATTTTTGAGGGGATGATATCGATTTTATATTTTATTGTTATTTGACTTTGTATTCTACTTTTAAAATAAACAAACCATTTTTGTAAATTTAAATTATGTTTAAATTGTTTTGAGACAATATTTAGACAAATCGATATGTCATTCCCTCAAAAATATTATCCTCTATCTTTTTTGTAATGAGTGATTTTATTCTAAAATTACTTAAAAACATAGAAAAAATTATTCTGCGTAAATGCGTTTTGTCTATGTTGCGCGAGGGCCAGGAAGAGAAAACAAATGGTACGCTGACATCCTCTTAACTAACTAACGTACACTAATATATATATATATATATATATATATAATATACACTTATGTATGTATTTATAAATATCACCTATAAACCACGCATTCTGATATGTACTCAATACTTTTAGTACATTTACAGGGTTTTTACTAATATTCCGTCATACTGCATTGGTTTTTCTAATTTCTTAAACAAGCAAGTGAGCATATACGGCAATATTTAAGTCCCCGAGTTACTGTTTGATGAATATTGAATACTATATAATATAATATAATTTAATATATAGTGCATGGCTCAGTATTTTAAGGTATGCGATTTGATTACGTTTGTTAAGCACACGCAAAGAAAAAACAAGAGTTACGATTTATAAGTGAAGTATAAACAAAAAGCGCATTCATACACAATATACCTTGTATTATGATATGATGAGTGTTATATGATATAATAATTAATATTAATATATTATAATATAATGCTATATTTTTCGTATTCTTTTATAAATATAAATAAACAATTCGGCGCGCGCCGCTGCTAGCCGTATTAGCACCGCGCAGCGGTGGTGGATTCTGCGGTATTGGACCGGTTTGATGGAGGTGGAGTTTCGGTCCGCGAACGCTATATTCTGCGAACGCTGCATTTTCCGTTAGCCATGCATGATAACCGTGACTGCGGGCCGCAGTTCGTAACGCTCGCCTCCAGATACCAGAATAAAAACACTAGGATCGTGTCTAAAATCTACGCCAGTGGTGAGTACACGCGAAGCGTCGTTTCCCTGTTTAATTGAATATTTACTACAAACAGTTGGTGTTGAGTACTCGAATGAACTTCATTATTGAGTATACGCTTTAGGTTACTGTAATATATCTGTTAGATTTTTTTTCAATGATAAATCGTAGTAGGTATAGGAAAAACGTATAAGACAGTGACAGTCTGTCAGTCTATATTTAATATATTTAATTATAAAGTATATTTTATTATGTATTTATATTGCTACTATAGTATAATATTTATTATACTATTAATGATATGGTAGGCGTTGTATGGAATAAATATGCAATAACTTAAAATCGATCTAAATATTTTAAAAGTTCCTGCAAATATTGTTAAATTACAAACAAATAACTAAAATTGTTACTATTAATTGTTAAAATATCCTATTTCGTCGAAATTTGAACTTCATTTATCTATAAAAAAATTATGCTTACCTATGTATTTTTTATATTTTTATGTTTTAGTAAGAACTATTTATGTGGGATCGCTTATTACATTTTTAAGCTCTTTGACCTAGTTTCAAAAATGTTATAATTATTTTAAAAAAATACTAAAGATGGTCATTTCATTTATAGATTTACCTATAGGTAAAAACATATTTGTGTTATGAATATTATCTTTAAACAATACATTTTCGTTAAATGATTTATTATTTCTCGTAACCACTGTATACCTAATTAATATTAATAAATAATATGTACCTAATGTATTTAGGAAGTATCGGCTTTAATTCATTAAAGTACATGCAGCTTATTGTTAGATAATATGTATATATAATATTTTTTATTTTCCTATTATATTATGGTATTCATCATAGTATAGGGATCATTATATTCACAACTTTGGTCTTTTAAGAATCGTATAGTACATTGTTATTTTAGTAAGTTTTTCACTGAAATCTTCGGCACAGCAAAACATAAAACATTTTTATTAGTATGTTTTGTATTTAAATGTCTAATTTTCTGACACGAATATTACATCATAAATACCAAATAGTAACACTAGGTAGTAGGTATATTTTATTATGGCGGTATGCGTCAATAGAAAATCTGGTGGTCGCAGCAAATGAGTCTGCGGAGGAGACTTTCGGTAATGTTTATTATTCAATTAAATTTACTTATTATGATATAAAAATAAAAATTCAATACATCTATTTAGTTATTATTACTATTTTAATTTAATGTGTGTTATTTAGTAAGGTGTACAAAGTCATGTCTACAATTACAAATACTTAAATTGTTTTTAAACTTTTATACTTAAGTGATTAAAATGATATTTACACTTAAAGATAGAAAATTAATACAAAGGTACTTTGTACTATTTTTAAACTACATTAAACTACAATTTACCTGGTATTTAATGTCTAACATCATCTAATAACGCATAATATGTTTGTTGGTATGGTGATGTGTGTGTGTGTGTGTGTGTGTGGTGGGGGGGGGGAGGTGTAAATAAACAACGCTAATATGTTTATGATACTCCACAAGGCACAAAGTAACTTATTTCAATGGTGGTATATTTAAATTTCAAAATGCAATTTATTTAATCTTCTCGTATTATTCAATAGAACAAATAACATTAATTTCCGTGTGTGTATCTAATTTACACACAATAACAATTATACAAAACAAATTTGTACATTGTACTAACATTACTTAATGGTATAATATTATGTCACCATTGTGTTGATGGTAAAATAACCGAAAAAAGTTAATGGCGGGCGGGCGGATTGTGTGGTCTCGTGATAGATATGTTGCAGTTACATATTCATATATAAGGGAAATTTACATGGAATTGTCCATACTGACCTCTCAAAAATATCAACTTGATTAATTTGTGTATATCACAAAAGATGCTGATATCAAAAACTGGAGAATTTTTCTACCACAAATATTGATGAAGGAACCTATCCTCAGCAAATACAAATTGGTATGAAGTATAGCCAACCCACAATTTGTTGTTATGGGACTATTTTTAGATAAAACAAAATTTTTTTTTAATGTATTGTTTCTTTTTCAAATGTACATTAAAATACAATATCCTTATATTTGTAGTTTATAAACTACTGGATCAATTTTGGTGAAAGTGTCAGAGATTGTTTTTAGAGATATTCAAAAAGTTTAGGTTTCGATTTTGATTTAGACCAAGTGCTACACGCAACAGGTGGATTGCCTATCTTGGTCGAATTAGTTCACAATCGGAATATACCAATGTCGATTTGCCGGTGACCTGCAGAGGTACACTAAAACCGATATATGTACACCATTATAGCACCGTATTTTATATTTGTTCAATTTTTTCCATGTGATGTCTGGTTTATGGTTATATAGCTATAGTATCATATAAATTATACTATTATAATAATGAATTAATTAATAATATAATAAACTGAGCCGAGCGTGGGATCTAGTGGCTTTACAATGGTGTTTATTTTTTTTTTATCCTGTATACAAAAATTCTACCAGAAGGAGTGCTTCGATTTCAACATATAGTATCTTATCTTTTAGAAAATTGGATCAAGATGGTACTTTAAAGAGGTTGTTTTTCGATTTTCTCAATAGTTATTTAATGCCACAGGAAAAACCACAGACTATAAAAATATAAATATAAATATAAATATAATTATAAAAAACTGCTAAAAATGGGATTTTAATTTCTAACGCTTTGTTTATCACCCCATAGATACAAATAAAAATAAAAATAACGATTTTAGTTATTTTTGTTGTAATTTATAATATTAATTCAACTTACAGGCTATAATAAAGTACAATAACTATATAAAATATCCAGACTGACAAACCGTCTCCGCTCAGAATCGTTTTTCGTAAACAGTGATATGATATCGTTGAATTCAAATTTAATACAATCTATTATACAGTGACCCACTTGTAACCTACTGTAAAACAGAGCAACATCCACTTGCCCGCTTTCTTTATATATAGATATATATAGATTATCTTTTATTGTGCTAATAAATTATTTTCGTTAATTATTATCATTTAATATGTTTGAAATGTATTAATAACAATCAAAATGTTCCAGGTGCTATTTTATTAGAACTCGGTAATTTAAATAAAGAAGAGTCAAATAAAGTGAGTATTTTAAAATCTAGTTTAAAATTACATTACATTTTTAAATTATTTTTGTTAAACAGTCAGGGAATCAAAATAACAGCGAATGGTTTATTAATGCAGAACAATTTGTTGCTACTGCATTGACCGTACAAAAACTGGTCGAGTTTATTGGTGCAAGAGCTAATGTCTCACAAGCTCTTCACGAATTGAGAAATAATTGAATATTTGAATGTAATAATATTATATTATAACTATTAATGAATCATATGAATTAAATTATTGTTATTTATACTTTTGACAAAATCAATGCAATAGCAGAGTTTAATACCAAATAATAATAAAATATTTATAAGAACATTTTTACCAATTGTTAATACTTATTAATCATTATATAGTATATTTTATTTTTATATATTATATCAATCATGTATTTTTATATAATTATTGTTTATTGTTTTATGAGAATTGATCTAATAAAAATACAAGGTAATTTACAATATTGAATATTATATTGTACAAACTACATACTATAATCAGAATATGGACACTGATAACAATACAAATTATTTACAACTTGCCGAGGGTGAAAACTTAATGGGAGTGCATACAAATCCGAGAATATTGTGTCTGAATCGGATTTTAGCTGAACATTTTTTTATTGGATATGTATTTTAGCAGAACCATATTTCAGGCGGCAGTATTTTAGGCTTTGACCGACAAATATTTTAGCTGACAATATTTTAGACGACATTATTTCAGCCAATAAATAATTCAGCAGACTGTATTTTAGAATTAGCATACAAATATTTTAACTGACAATATTATTGCCGATAGCTAAAATACAGTTCGAACAAAATATTCGTCGGTGACAAGATTTTTGGACTTTTTACAGCCCCTCAAACGAAATCAGTCATCATTCAAAAAAATAAAAACTCAGTGCGACTACAATATGTTATGAAGAATATACTTTTTGGCTATTAAAATAATACTAGAAATAATTTTTTAATGTAATTTAATGACTGTGTGCCTCGAAAATACTGAACAAATTGAAGAATTAAGTACTAATTTAGTACCTAAGTATTAATTTAGTTTTAAATTTACATAATAAGAATAATATACAATTTAAAAAAGGTGGGTAAGCAGGGGCGTCATTTGGGGGGAGGGGGGCAGGGTGTGCAATGGCACCACTAACTTAAAAAATGTTAACAATTGGCCTGCCATTAATACTCCAATGCGCCGTCATAATTAACTTATACATGTTTTCATATATAGGTAATATAAAATATATATATTTTAAGGTTTTGTATATGTACAGTAATGACATTAGCTGGTTGCTTTAACTGCTTATAAGCTTTTAATTTTTTGAATTGCTAGCTATTTAAAAGTTGCATTAGTCGTTATGAGTTTCAATTAGAATTATAAAAGGGAAGGAAAGAATATTTGCATAGGTTTCCTACATTTATACCTATATATATAAATATATGTTTTTTTTAATGGCCTGGTGAAATGTCAAAATTGGCCTGCCTAAAAGTTTGCACACCCAGAAAAAAAACTGAAATGACGCCCCTGTGGGTAAGTGGATGTCGCTCTGCTGTACTTACAAATTGATCACTATGTATATGTAATGGATGGAATTAAATTTGAATTCAATGATATAATATCAGTGTATACGAAAAACGATTGTGACGGGTGACGGTGACGGGTCCGTCAGTGTAGATATTTTGTATTGTATTTGTATTGTTATTACTTGTTATTAATACAGAAGCCGGTAAGTTGAATTAATATGATGAAATTATAACAAAACACGTTATATTCTTGGTTATTTAATACGTATGTAATTTCCTCCAAATTTGAACATACCATAACTGTAAAAAAACTGTTTATGTATCTTTTTAGATTTTTTGGTTACAAAATTGACTACTTACGTGGAACCTTGTATTTAATTTTCAATCCCTAGCTATAAAAGTTGAATATTTTATAAATTTTTAAATACAAAATACTTTTTAAATTTTAGATTTAATATAAATGTAAAAATTCTAACTTTAAAGTTTAAATGTGTTAACTATCTCCAGGGAAAAAAATGTGCCTATATATTTTTAAATATTTTTCAACTACTATTGTACCAATATATCAGGAGCCTTGTATTACATTTTTACGCTTTTTGGCACAACATATACAATTTTATTGATATAAATAGAAAAAAAACTAAAAAAATTGAAATTTTAAATTGCCCGTAAACAGCTCAAAATGAGTCAAAGTATTTTGAAAATGTATGATAAAATAAACATGTTATAAACTTCATGTATATCTACAGTTATTCGTTTTTGAATAACAGCAAAATAAAAAAATCGCTACGGGCTAATCGAGTGAATATCTAATATTCTAATGTTGTAAAAATATGAATTTCAAATACTCATTAAAATTTAATTTGACATTCCGGTAACCCAGTTGACATTTTTTTTTGATTAAGGTAGACAAACTTATGAGGAATCTTGAATCTTAGATTTAAAAAAAAAAACTATTATTAACTTATAGCTCAAAATAATTTGCACATAAGCTGTACATTTTTAGTGCATTTTAAAATGATCAAAATTTACTTAAAAATTATAATATTAATAAAATTATCCGAGTAGCCCTAGATAATATTCTTACCTTTAAATTTTATAAGAGGTAAAATCACTCTAATTTTAGAAATTACTAAAATGTATGATTGTGAACGTCTAATTTCAAATTTGCCATGTTGTAAATATGTTTGTAATAAGACGGAGACAACAAATGGTCATATGACGTCAAAATTAAAATTAGTTTTTAAGTCACGCCAAAAATAAAATCGATTTTGCCAAAAACTGGTTTTGCGAAACGATTTTGGGTTTTCCTTGATTTTTATAGTAGGAGCCTTGTATTAAATTTTCAAGTATTTTTACTCAACAAATAAAGTTTTATCGACATTCATAGAAAAAAAACTAATTAAAGTGGAAACTGAAATTGTCCGTAAACAGCTCAAAACAAATCAAAATATTTTGAAAATTTTATCATGTATAGAAAATGGAAATATAAACAACCAGTGAAAATTTCATGTATCTACACTCATTCTTTATTAAAGTTACACCAAAAACCAAAATCAATTTTCTCGAAAACAGATTTTGCGTAAAAATGCCCGTTTTTCCTTAATTTATCTTTTGTTTTTCACTACGTTTTTGAAAAGTATTGGAAAAATTTTACTTTTGACCCCCCAAAGTACCAACTAGATTCACTTTCCTATCAGAAAATGTACTGTTGAAGAAAATCCAAGCACTTTTACTGTCCTAAATGGTGATGACAGATACAAAAAAAAATAAAAAAAAAACACACATCATTATAAAATCAATACATTCATCGTTCCACTCAGAATCTAAAAAACTCATAAAATTTGAAACAGAAAATGTTCCTAAACAGTTCAAAACTAATCAAAATATTTTGATAATTGTATCATGTATAGAAAATGAAAATATAAACAACCAGTGGAAATTTCATGTATCTACGGTCATTTGTTTTAAAGTTACCTACACTAAAAACCAAAATCGATTTTGCGTAAAAATTCCAGTTTTCCTTAATTTTTATATTGTTTTTCCTGGCGCTTTTGAAAACTTTTTGGATAATTTTTACCTCCCCAAGCACCAACAATATTCACTTTCCCGTCGAACAAGATACTGAAGTTGAAAATTGAAGCATTATTTCGACTATACTCCGGCCCACAAGAGTCCATATGTCAGAACGCGTCCGTCACTGCGCATCGGCACGTTGCCGAATAGTGGGAATGGCATCATGGTGGGAGAAAACAGACGTCACGTATTACTATATGAATGCGCGGTTTACGTATGGACTCTCGTGGGCCGGAGTATACTTACGTTTGTTATAATGAGACTTGACTTGAGATATAGTAATAATTTATTACAATTTACGTCTAACGGCAATGGTACATCGCACTATATCTCGTCGTCGCGTCTGGTGGTGTATATATAAATAATATAATGTTATATAATTATACGACCACAACTGCAACTTGCGTCATTGCAGTCCGTTGAAGAGATGCAAGCTGGACGCGCTCTGTATTCTCGAAGTTGATATTATTTATACTCAAGGCAGAGTTATTTATATTTTAACATGTATACGAATTGAATATAATTTAACTAACGGCAACAGCCACCTACCATCATTAAATAATTGAATAGGTATTTTGCAGATATTATACTGTCTACAGAAATTACGTTATAGTCGGGTTCCGACCTTATTTACCTACCTCGAGATGTATACGACTAAATTATGTTTATGAGCCATGTGGCATGTATGATACATATAACTAATCAGTAATCTCCAATATATTCCATTCTTTTAATTTAAGTATTAATATATTATTATGGATTATGGTAGGTAATATAATGTAGTATATTGTACAAGTAGGTATACATAATGTATCTTACTGGATAGGTACTTATTTTAAAACAAATCAATAATATATCATTTTTGCATTGTCGGCTAATTAGACATATTTAGAGTAGGTAATAATCGAACATGTTATCAAACTTAAAGATAAGAACATTATCCATGTTATATTTTTGGTTTTTTACGATATTTTAATTTTGATGTGCAAGTTATTAATTTGTATATAAATTGAAACTGGTGAATGCAAATTTGATATTTTAATATTTTATCCATCATTCTGTGTCATGTGTAATTGTGTACCTATCTGTGTAAGACAAATATAACACACGCGGGTGTAAATGTCAATGTGTGATGTCCTCTACAGTCTACAATATTAAAAGTGTAAGCATACTTAGTGAATCATTTTATTCATATTACCTATATGGCTATATGGCTATATACCTATAGGCTATACATCTTTGAGGGCTGAGACTAAAACAGATACAACTACGTCGTATACATTTTAATTATCTATATATATAAGAATCTAACTTCATTTTGGAGACGATGGAAACCGGTTTGTTTGTTTATTTATTATTATTATTATTAATTATTTATTTATTTGTTTGCACTTGATTTTTCCATTTGAAATATATATTGTTCATTGAACAAATAATTTATTGTTACATTTTTTTCTACCATACCTATCTCTATTCTATAATAAAAAGAATAAAATTTACCACTCTAGTGGTTGAATTCAAAATGTAGGATATATAATTTTCAGAAATTAGCAATAATAATAACTACAATATGTAATTATATTATATTATTTGTATAGTTAAAAAATAGTCATATGTTTTTAAATTAAATTGTAAAAAAATAATTTCTTCCGGAGGAAGGTCGGACAGCTAGTTTTTTATAATTTATTACTCGTCTTATTTACTATTGTCTATTAAGTATTAACATTTATTATCATCTATTATCTATATCTTAACATATTGTAAAACAAAGACTCTTAATCTCTCTGTATGCTTAGATCTTTAAAACTAGGCAACGGATTTTGTTGCGTTTTTTTTTAATTGATAGAGTGGTTCAAGAGGAAGGTTTATATATGTATATTGTATATAGTATAGTAGAGAAACACTGCCCCCTTTTTTGTATGTATGAGCATATCTCGAAAAGAACTCTTTACCTACTTATTTTAATACAGTTTTCACAAATAAATCGGTCACGAGGTTAAAATTAATTGGGTGGCCGAAAATAATAACAATCTATGTCTATATGACTATATATATACATAAATAAATGTTTGTCTGTATGTCATTGAACTCCTCCTAAACCACTGGACATTTTTTGTGTATTTTTGAGTGAGAATGGTAAAGTCAAACAGGTATTTTGAGATTCACAATAGAAATTTTTGTTTATAAATGGTTGCTATTGGTTAAAGGAGAAATATAGGAAATTGAAAATTGGAGGGTGTATACAGCTTGATTTTTCAACTCATATAGGCTGTAGATAGGTAATAAGGGTAGCTCACACATGATTTTTTTTAGCATACGAAAAAAGAAATTTTTTTGCCAATCTAAATAGTTGCAATTGGTTACATATTATATCAATATTATAAGTAGAAGAAATATGGTCTATACATTTTGTACAAATATATTTATTAAAAATACAAATCTTTGTATATTTATTAAAAATACAAATCTTTGGCCTGGACAATGTCGGGTGGGACAGCTAGTATTATATAAAAATGAATGTTTGTGTGTGTGTGTGTGTGTGTGTGTGTGTGTCCTTTATGCAACCCTAAACGGCTCAACCGATATTGCGATGAAATTTAGTCAGGGGCGCCATTTCAGTTTTTTTTAAGGTGTGCAAACAATTAAAGAGGCCAATTTTTTCCCACCTCCAGGCCAATCGTTAAAAAAACGTTTCTAGTGTTTTCAGTTTTTCATTACAGATTCATTACAGTATCAAAAACATACTTAATAAAAACATATTTTTATAGTTAACACATTACGTTTTACCGTTCATACATTCTGTGTATATACTGTATAGTGTACTTATAGTAAAGATATTTTCAGATAGAATAGATGCATATTATTATTATTATGTCTTTTGTCTATCAGTAACCAGGGGTGGACTGGCCCAGGGTGCTATACACCAAGTATCACCTCGGGCCCCCGTTTGTATTTATGATCCAGGCCCCCGATTACCACAGTCGGTATACGGTATAATACTGGTATAATACGGTATTATACAAAATAAAAATAAAATAACATGTTTCAACATCTCTACAAATAAACAACATGTTATTCTTAATTTTTTTTTATATTTACTTATAAAACTAAGGGCTCTTTCCTAATTTAGGTAGGTTTGAAAAAAAATTACGGGCCCCTAATTAATTTTGCACCCCGGGTCAAAAATAGCCAGTCTGCCCCTGTCAGTAGCCACTTACCATTTACACATATTTGTGTGTGCCAGTGGATAAAGTGATACCGATATCAATTTATCAATTATCAAATTAAAGAACACAATATTATAATATTATTTATGATTATCAGTGAATAGTTGCGGTGCATGCACAATTAAAGATTGGCAAACTGAAGGCCATCTGGCCATAGTATTAATTAGGCCTAGGCCAATTGTGGACAACAAAATTACAGGGTGTGCGAGTGCACACCCTGCCCCCCCCCCAAATGGCGCCCCTGAATTTAGTACAGAGGTAGATTAGACCCCTAGACAGAAGATAGGCTAATTTAAAAAGGGTAAATTCCAACCCGGGGAGGTGCTCAAACAAATTTATAAATGGTTGCTATTGGTTAATAATTATTATTATTGAAGCGACAACCCTGTTCGCGCAGTGGCACTTCTCTATATATTAGTACAGAATGTCTCAAGTTCGAACCACGGACTCGGTAGACCAAATTTTTGCATTGTTTTTACATTGTTTTTTTCTTATTTTTAATTTTTTAATTTTTCTTCTTTGTCTATACATATGAATGCTTTGTTTTTTTTATTCATTGAATTTTAGTACGGTTAAGGTTAGGTTAGGATTTTGTATTAATTGATTGTATTATAACTCACCATATATGACCTATAGGTTGAATTAAGTAAAAATTACAAACTTAGTATAATTTTGATACTTTAGAGTTAAATTATACACTTGCGCACAAACCGCACGGGGTCCGCGATGCAGTGTTTGGAAGGAACGAGTTCCAAAAGGAACGGATCCCTGGAACGAATTCCTTTTTATAAAAAAAGAACGAGAAAATGAACTAGTTCTTTTTTTCAAGGAAAAATAACAAAATTGTTCGTTCCTTTCTAGTTCCAATAATTTATACAGATAAGTATGTAAATAAATTGAAATTAAGATATATTTTTTTTTAAGTGTTTATAATGTATTTTGCTAATTAGTGATCGTTATCGACTATCGACGTTATACAATACGTTGGCCAACAATTTAATTTTAAAGAAAACCTCAAAATAGAATTATAAAATATGAACGTACTTGTATATTATATTAGAGTTAAAAACTAAAGAAGTATGCATAGGTATGAACAAAAAAAAAAAAAATTAATGATTAATTAAGAATTTTTATTTTATTTGGAACTAAAAAAGGAACTCGTTCATTTTCCAAAGGAACGACAAAGGAATGAATTCTTTTTTTTTTAAGGAACAAGAAACGGAACGAATTCCTTTTTTTAAGGAACATGCCAAACACTGCCGCGATGGCGCGATATACCGCAGGTAGATTGCCTACCTATAGTATCTGATAATATACTGCTGCGAATCTCACGGACAACGCCGATCGAGATGGCTATAGTGCTATACATTAAAATATAATATAATTTACAATTCAAAACACATTGATTCCACGGTATGTTATAGTGTTATACCCAAAAAGAGTTGAACACTCAGAATTTTTTTCCTGGCAAAGTCCCGTAATTTAGCTAGTATTAACTATTAAAATATAAATGCAGCTTAAATTATATTATAGTATATATAGGTACCTACCTATATATTGGCTATATTAACTACCAATCGTCATTAATTCTAATATTGTACATTTGTACAGACTACAGGACCATTGACCTCCTGTAGTGAGTGTAAAATTAATATGTTACAAAAAAAAGAGAAGAAAAATTGAAACGTTGTCAACACAAACTATTTTAGCTTCATTGGTTTTTGTTAATAAGATCTGACGTAAGTAGCCAAAAATTATTAATATATTTATTATTTATATACCTATACAAACATTTATTTTTAACTTATAATAAGTATGTGTATAATGTATTTAATAACATAATAATTATAGTACGTAGGAAATGTATAACAATGTTGAATAACATACCTATAATAAACTACCTGCATCTTACACTTTTATTATATTTTACGTAGTTACGTATATACCTACAAATAATAATAATTTTATGTCCGATGTCCCATATAATTCAACATTTTATAATAATTATGTGCCCTATACATTGTACTGGTCTATAGCCTAAATGTACCACCCTATGACATAATAATATGACAATGTATGTACTCATAAATCAATAAATTATATTTGACACGCGTATATACGTGGCTACCTATAGTTATAACTATCTGTTTATGACATATATCCATATTCAAAATGTTTTTTAATAAGAATAAAAAAAAAGTTAAAAGCTAATTCCATTATAATTTGTGTTTATAGTTACCTAACTAGTGATACTTTTATAATTATTAATTATTGTAGGAAGGTTCTATCTATTTAAAATTCAGGCATACATCTGTCACGTTATACTTACGGATATTTTCTAAATTAAATTGAATTATTGAAAATTTAACTTCGTGATATTATTTTGAATTTTTTTGACAGTTGGCAACATTCTTTTTCTTTCGTGTATAGCTAAATTTTTCTTTCTATTATTCAATATTTTAAATTTTAAACATTTGAAATATCTAATTTAATAGGCTTGATCTTCGTAAGTAATTAAAAACTATATAATTTATTTTCATATGAAATATTTATATACGAGTGATTATACGACATAATATGTAGGTTGGGCAGGTCAGGTTAATAATAAAGCGGGTAAATAATAAATAAGGTATGTTTAACAATATGAGTTAATATTATTAATATTATCATACCTTATTTATTATTTACCCGCTTTATTATTAAACCGGTCTGCCTAGTGTCTAATCTACCTAATAATGTAAATTAATAATAGGAGTAATATTGTTAAAAACTGTATTGGATTAACTGTTTTTTATGTACATAATACAAAAATTAAACTAACAAATTTTGTAATAAATAAAAATAACTTAAGATAAATAGGTACTAAAACATATAAAAAAAATGTAATCATCCATCAAAAAAATAATTTACTAGATTCAGACATTAAAAAAAGAATAATTGATGGGAACAAATACTCGGTGGCAATGTGTGATGGGATGCCTTCTGGCATTATGCTTGTTTGGTATAATAAAATACCTACCTATTTGTTGTACCTAGTAATAATTTTAAAAATAATCAATAAAATACACAATACATTTATTATTCAACGTAGGTACATTGTACATGTACAATAAGTTACACACTATTAACACTATAATCGAAAATAGTCATTACAATAGATATAGTTTTATATATTTTATAACATATGGCATTTTAAGTGTTAACAGTAGAAACTTGTATTAAATTTAATTCCAAAATACGTAGAAATATAAAATAAGTATTATTTAGATTATTGTCAACGTTATTGAAAAGCTTTAAGTTAATTCTCGGCATAGCCGTTCCAAGGGGAAGGCAAAGGGGGCAAGTGCCCTAGCAGGGCGTACATGCATTTAGGGCGTCATAAAAACGAACAATAAATAGAAAATTGTAGTGCTTTATTTTAGATATTAATTTTCCTTTTATACTGTAATACCAAAGAAGAGTAGGGGAGAGGTGGGTAAAATGGGGACCCTAAGGGAAAAAAGTGCCCATCCTTTAAACTATTGAACTTAAAGAACTTTTCTAAACCAAAAAACTTTCTCTTATACGTTCACTAAACATCTATGTTTTTAAATTGTTTAATCCTTTGATAGTTTTTTTATTTTTTAATTGTTTTAAAAATTGTAGTTTTGCCCCATTTTAGCCTGTTAGCGTCTTTTTATTATTAATTGTAAATTGATTGTAAAGTGTGACACACTGGCACCACTCGTCACTACCGTCTCGGCAGTTATGGCGCGCGAGTGGCGAGTCGTGCAGGCGTGTAACACTGCGGACAGTTCCGTGCGGTCGACATTGCGACGCAGTGCTCCTGGATCAGTGAATCGCCGTCCGGATTCAAACTGATCTAGCAGTGGCCGACGTTTGGCCGACGTAGTTGCTGTTTATTGTTTAACATTGTTAACGCGTTCTTGTAAAGTTATGTCATATATTTAAGTAACGTGTGTTCCTTATTAACGTTTGTAAAATAAAGTCCTGACGATAATTAAAATATTAATTAACGAGTTGTTAATCCTTTAGTTAGTTCCTAATCGTTCATTTGTTTATCTAACAAATCAGAAGTGGGATACGCCGTCTTTCGTGGTCCGCTCTGTCGTAAGTGAACGGAAACCGAAATTCCGGCGCTTGAACCGTTGTAGCCCGTTTGTCCGAAACGAAATATTTGAAAACCTCGTGTTGTTTCCTGGTGCGTTGGGAAAACCCGAAATCGTCCTCGCTGTCGTTTGTGCGAGTGCTTTTGACACGAATTAAGATATCGTGGCTTTTGAGTATCTACCCCGTTTTTGTCGCCGCTATCTACGAGAGCGCGCTAAGTCTCAGCAACAGCTGATTGTTTTCGGTTACTACCTTACCAGGGGGCTGGTATCGTTATCATGGTGAACGATGACAATGAACACCAGCCTAACGATAACACTAACTCGAACGTGAAGACTGTGATAACCGCGCCGAGATACGTAGATCTCGTGAAGGAGAACGACGAGCTTCGTGAAAGGCTAAAAGTGCTTGAAATAAAGTTGACCGGCGAAACGTCTAACTCGGACGACATAGCCGTGAGCGCGCGATCGTTGACTCGGTCCAACGACGTGAGCAATTACCGAATATTACCAGACATCGGTAACGCCGTGCCGAAATTCAACGGCCGTGAGTCCGGTAATATTGCGGAAGACTGGATTGCGAGCGTTGAAGGATTAGCAAATGTTAATGATTGGCCGTTCCGCTATCGGCTCCAGTATGTGCGAAGTCGCGTCGAGGGCGCCGCTCGAAGCTGGTTCTTATACGAGAAATTTGAAGATTAGGACGAGTTTGTCTCCAAGTTCCGCGTGGCTTTCGTGCGGGTGTTGCGAAGGTAGGACCGGTGGCAAATGCTGGAAAAGCGAATTCAAAACGTCGACGAGCCCGTGGTCGACTACTTCTATGACAAGGTGGGAATGTGCCGTTCTCTCGATTTAACGTTCTCGGAGACGAGGGATTATGTGTTGGAGGGACTCCGATCTCAGGACCAAGCCTATTGGACCTTCAGTCGACACCACGAAAACTTGACCGAGTTGCTGTCCGATCTACACGACTGGGAGCGGTTACGCGATAAACGGAGAACAAGATTTGCGTCAAATAAAGATCCGTCGACCGATTACCAGAGAAAAACGCCACCAGAAAAGGACAACGCAAGCCGAAGTACCAACGTTTTGCCGCCGGCTCCGAAGTGGACAACTTCGATTGCAGCAAAAGACGATACCGTGAAACAAACACGGAAATATGAACACAAGGCGCCTCAATGTTAAAACTGTCGAGCAGAAGGACACATTGCCAGAGACTGTCCGAAACCAAGACGTCCGTGTTCGAACTGCGGATCAACACGGCACACGCGTAGTCACTGTACGGCGACCGAGGAGGCCGCCGAAACAGCAACAGGGAAATCGGATGCCTGTCTAGTCGAATCTCTCACCACTACGTCAAGTCGGAATCCGTTTTTGAAGACTGTGCAATTGAACGGGAAGTCAGTGGATGGATTGGTTGACACAGGCGCATCTGACGTGTTAGTCCGAGCGTCGATTGCACGCGGATGTAATGTCAGTGTACGACTCGTATCGCGCTCGCTCTATACGGTGGGTGATGCGACACAACCTGGTGCGGAAACGACGGGTGAGGGGACGACAGACGTTGCCGTTGACGGCGTTATTGGAGCGGATCACCCGGTATTCATCGTCCCCGACAAATCGATTCCGGTCGACGTAATAGTGGGCAGGTCATGGCTGGACTTAGCTCATGTTGTTTACTTCAAATGTGGAGCTGAGCTTGTCTTTGATTCGGTCGGCCCAGCCGATCCGAGTGTGCTATCTACGACGTCGCACGACGAGGACATACGTGTTTATGTTGCTGAAGCTGAGCAACGAGAGTCTATACTGAGGGAACCGATTACCGCCGACGAGATCAAGGTGGGACCGGAAATCACCGAAAAAGATCGTGCACGACTGATCAACCTTATAAATTCGTATCGTGACGTGTTCGCAAAAAATATTTTTGAACTGGGCTGTGCTAAGAATGTGCAGATGGACATCGTCGAAAATCCGGGAAGTGTGCCGATAAATGCTAAACCGTATCGCACATCACTGACCGACCGTAAACGTATAACGAAGATACTACAGGAGTGGAAGTCAGCCGGGATCGTGAGTGATTCGACGTCACCTTACGCCAGCCCGGTGTTGTTGGTAAATAAAGCATCCGGTGACAAAAGGCTTTGCGTGGACTACCGAAAACTCAACCAGCAAACGGCTGCGCCGGTTTTCCCGATGCCCGACATCGATGGTCAGCTAAGTACACTTGCAGACGGCGTTATATTTACGACGATGGACCTTTCTAACGGGTTCCTACAGATACCGCTTAGCCCTCAAGCTAAAGAGAAAACGGCGTTTATTACCGAAGACGCTGCAGCAAAATTCGAACGGATGCCCTTTGGCCTCAAAGGAGCACCAGCGATGTTCCAACGTATGATGAGCACCATTTTCAAAGAACTGAAGAACGATGGTTTGGTCAATGTTTATATGGACGACATAATAATGCCATCGAGGGACTCCGAACACATGCTCGACGGACTAGAACAAGTGTTCAGGGTGTTACGCGCTGCCGGGCTGACGCTTAAGCCAAACAAATGCACTTTCGGGTTCGATTGTTTGGAATATTTGGGATTTCGAATATCGAAGGGGACGATTCAACCGGGTAAGAAGACGGAGGTCAGTTCCACGACCGAGAAACGAGCACGAAGTAAGACGATTCTTAGGACTCGCCGGGTACTTCAGACGCTTTATCGTGAATTACGCCAAGCTAGCTGCACCGTTGACGATGCTCACCGGTAAGAACACGGTGTTCACCTGGGAAGGTGAACAACAAAAATCGTTTGACGAACTAAAAAGAATACTGTGCAGCGAACCAGTGGTCGCGATGTACGACCCGACGGCACCAATCACGCAGGTACACACTGACGCCAGCAGTGTCGCATTGTCCGGAGTTTTGTTACAAGGATCAACGTCGAGTGAACTGCATATGGTGTACGCAGTAAGTAAAAAAACTGCGGATGCTGAATCGCGATATCACTCAAGCCGACTCGAATTATACGCGATCATATGGACGCTCGACCGTTTGAGACCGTTTTTGCTGGGGATACGATTCACTATATTCACGGACTGTCAACCACTTGTCTACCTCAACGTACACAAGACCACGAAACCGCAGGTAGCTAGATGGTTTGAGGCGTTACAAGAATTCGATTTTGAAATCAAGTACAGGCCAGGGTCTCGCATGGCGCACGTGGACGCCCTAAGTAGAGCCCATGACAGTGAACAGGGCGTCGTCAGCTCGGTAGAGACCGACCTGTCGGAGAGACTGGACGTCTTCTTCGCACTATCACCAACAGACCGCGTCACTGCTCACGTGTCACAACTAAAATCGTGGAAGATACTCCGTGAACCGGGCGATGAGGATGAAGAGTCCGACGTAGATGATCAGCTGGAGAGGAAAAGGTCCACGACCCGAGACGCGCAACCCGAGGAAGAACAACCAGAAGTAGACGAGTTACCAATTCAAGGTAAACCAACCTAGGGGGGGTCGCGTCTGACGCGTCAAAGACGTTTACCGAAACGTTTTAAAGATTTCGAAATTAAGTAAAAATTCTCGCTTGAGTACAGTATGTACGACGCACTATTTATAATGTTAAATTAAATTATTATGTTATTTACATTTGTAATATTACTATTATGATTATTATCATGTTTATTATTATGTTCTTTACATTCGTTGTATTATTTTTATGATTATTATCATGTTTATTATTATGTTCTTTCTTTGGATTATTTTTATTTTAATGTTACCGACCCGGATCGAAGGCGATCCTAAGGGTAGAATGGCCGAATGTTAGCGTCTTTTTATTATTAATTGTAAATTGATTGTAAAGTGTGACACACTGGCACCACTCGTCACTACCGTCTCGGCAGTTGTGGCGCGCGAGTGGCGAGTCGTGCAGGCGTGTGACACTGCGAACAGTTCCGTGCGGTCGACGTTGCGGCCATAGACAAGTATACTAAGTATACAAGTATACTGGTTGCGACGCAGTGCTCCTGGATCAGTGAATCGCCGTCCGGATTCAAACTGATCTAGCAGTGGCCGACGTTTGGCCGACGTAGTTGCTGTTTATAGTTTAACATTGTTAACGCGTTCTTGTAAAGTTATGTCATATATTTAAGTAACGTGTGTTCCTTATTAACGTTTGTAAAATAAAGCCCTGACGATAATTAAAATATTAATTAACGAGTTGTTAATCCTTTAGTTAGTTCCTAATCGTTCATTTGTTTATCTAACAAGCCGTATGGTAGGTAAAAATGGGGTAGTTAGTTGGGTAAGATGGGGAATGATTAAAAATGTCATGAAAATTAATATTTCTTCTCATTATATATTATTTTACTAAACAAAACACATTTGTATAAAAATAAATAAAAATAAAAAATTTCAAGTTTTTAAGATTGTGGGAGAATGTAACTCTGGCTAAAATGGGGTAGTTGGGTACTTTAAACAAAACTATAGTCACACAAAAAAAATTTTTTTAAATTTTGATTATACTCTTATACTTGGATTTTATTTAAAAACAAAGGTGATAAAGTACTAAATAAATAATAATAATTACTTGTTCAAATCGTGATTATATGATAGTAAAATAAATTTCACGCTACATGTTAAAACCAAAAATTATTTATTTGATAAATTACGATTTGATTATCACCAATCGACCATTATCACCAGTGAACCAATAACACCAATACCCTGTTTTACCCGACTACCCCACTTTACCCAACACTCCATTACCTACCTATTAAATTATATAGTATATTATTATAGGTACTATTAACTATTAAGTATACAATTATGTAAATAATGAGTTATTTTTATACATACTTACATAATTATATGCCTATAATAATGTATAAATATCTATACTACCAATAAAGGATAGAATATTATTGATAGGTAGGTACATTATTAATGATGATATACCTATAATGTCCTAATATGATTACAAATTATAACTTTGTAAAATGTAGATAGTAATAGATAATATTATTATACATTACAACATGATAACTACTAATTACTATTACCCAAAAATATATGCATATAGTTAAAATCAGTGCTCGAATTAGAAGGGGTGCGCAGGGGGACGGAGCTCCTCTACTATTTTTATTTTTTTTTTGCGTACCTACCCAACTAATGCCCAAAATAATTTTTATTAAAATATGGAGTGGATTTAAAGTGTTTTGTCAGCGATAAACCTAATGAATACCTAGTAATTTTACATTTTTTAATATAAAAATATTTTTCATCCTATCTATTGTTTTGACCAGTAATGTTTAACCTTTTTGACTCGTGATCCACTGTTTTTGTAACAATATTTTCACGACTCGTGTCACCTTTGTAGGCCATAAAAGAAAAAAGACTAAGCTGCTAGTTTTGCGTAACTTCCCGTGTATAAATGTGCCAAAAACAATTCCAAAAAAGTTTCAATAAAAATTTGTTTAATATTGGAATCACAAGTAAGCTCAATTTATTGATTTTAGTAGACATTTTAACTATCATTATATCTACTGTAAAATATGGGTTCTTCAATTCATTCATAAACTTATTCGAATCCATAATTTATAATTTATAATAAACTTTATTTTTTTTAAAACAAAAAGACTTGTCCCGACCCATTTTTATAGATTACGCGACCATGATTTGG
>NC_042494.1:78207107-78208658 GCF_005508785.2 Acyrthosiphon pisum
AAATTTGGAGTAGAAAATTGTGTAACTAAGGTGAAATGTTGTATTGAAAAATTAGGAATTGGTTAAGGGAGGTGTGGGGGGCGAAGTCCCCCCACGAGTCTGCGTTGAATAATTTTGCACTTGGAACGCAGTTTATAAATTGTTGCATTGAGCTCCTCTACTTAATAATTCCCAATTCGAGCACTGGTTATAATATATTATATAATTATAACATATTATTATGGTATAGTTTATAACCAACTAGTTAAATTTCACCCACTTTCATAATTAATCAAGTTCGACTGAATTCGGACAATTTGACAAAAAATATAATTTGCAGAATGTATGATTCGAAGTGGATTTACGGTCAACTAAATTTCCACTAACAACTTATGAGGAACCTATTGTATTCAATTTTCAAGTTATTTGACCGAGTGAACATTTTTTTATCGACAATTATTTAAAAAAAAACTAATGTTAATCAAAATTTTATCATATCTATAAATCGATTAAAAAAATGCCAAAATATTTTGAAGCTAAGCATTTTTACTGCACCAAAATGGAATGACAAAAAAAAAAATTAAAAACACATCATTGTAAAATCAATACATTCATCGCTCCACTCAGAATCTAAAATACTTACTTATATTTCTTCTCTAACTGATACTGTAAGTACATCATGCATAATAAATGTACTTGAAAGTTAAAATCTTATGTTAATAAATTACCTCTGAATTAGGGGACACTGGCTTAATATGACACATTGATGTTTTGATTATAATTTATTATTGATATTTATAAACCGAATCCGCATTATATACGTGACAAATAACCTCCTACATACAACTGTATACAGTGACCACAGGGTTTGACCTTATCAGAGAATTTGATAACAAAAATGTGTTTTTTGTCTTATCAACTTTTTTTTTAATCATTTTTAAAAATTAATTTTAAAATATAAAACTTTATGTTCCTTCAATTTTTATTATTCGAAGTTGAACATAAAAATGCAAGCAATACTAAAATTATTTTATAAATAAGCTTATTATAATACTTTGGCCATAAAAACTTTGAAAAAAACTTGTATGATATCAGGCACATACCTAAATAACATAGCAGTGTACTAGTAGGTATAATACTATAATCTATACTGTATTTACTATTTATTCTATATATTATGTTTGATTTCAAGAACTGTTATAAATTATAACAATACAATAAATAACAAAATAGATTTAAAAAAAAAAAAAATTGGGAACTCATTTTACTATAAAGTTTATACTTCATAGTACAAAGTAGATTTTGACTATTTTGAGTGTGCTTCGTAGTTCGTAAGCCACTGTAATGGGTGTGTTAAATTTGATTCAATGTTGAATCATTGTAGGAAGGAAACTGCAGGTAATAATGTAATATTTAAACATTTTAAACTATTTCTTAGGATGGTTTATATTATATTATTAGATAAATGCGTTTTATTAGTTCGGTAGGAATAAGCGTTGAAAGTTTTTTTTTCATTGCTTATAACCAGGGTTCAGAAGTTGTAGCAATGCATATTTTTCTTGGTTCGTCCTA
>NC_042494.1:78208904-78217810 GCF_005508785.2 Acyrthosiphon pisum
GAAAATAATGATTAATTTGGTTAGGAAATAGGAAATAAATAGATCTATAAGTACACTTTTACAAACATATTTAAGTAATTTAATATATATTTTGTTAACGGATTATAATTCAACTAGTCCAGACAGTCCCTGATGTCTATAAGCCCAACAATTTTATAAAATTGTATAATTACATTTAACTTTTTAAAATAAATTTAATTTTTTCAATTTAAACGCATATTTTTTGATTTTTTGTGCTATTTATAGCCCATATTTTGGAGCTTTTTAAGTGCATATTTAAGAGCTAAAAAGTAACATTTTTAGTGCTACAACTTCCGAGCCCTGCTTATAACTTATTCACTAATACAATATATTAGTTATTTGAAATTATTTTTTTAAATGGTTTCAAGTTCTTATAAAAAATAACGTGTTTTTTAAAAAAAATTTATTTTTAACCATTTTTTGTCCTTATAACTTTTTAATTGCTTTACTTTTTTGAATGACAACATACAGGTACAGTTTACATTTTATCTTCGAAAGCAAAGTATTTTTCTGAGTATTTAAAATTGAATTTAGGACGAGTAGTTTATGATTTATAACTTATAAGTACCTATTTTAAATTTAGATGAGCTGGTTTAAGTTGTACATGAGGTACCTCGCAAAATATTGGTCCATAACCCCGATCATCTAAACTTTAAAATTTAAATACATATAACTCCTATGTCATATTGTATCATAAACTAATCGACGTAAATTTGATTTTTATGTATCGAAATACATACTTAGAAAAATATTCTGCTTATGAATATAAAATTAAAACTGTATGTTGTCGTTTAAAAAAGTGAAAATCTAAAAAAGAACAAATAGATAAAAAAATATCGAGAAATCATAGGCACATAGGCCATTATCTGTACCTATGTACCATCATTGGAGGACAATCATTAATATTATATTCATTTATGCGCTCGTTGGTTTTTACAATCATTTAAACCTATAGGTAGGTACCGTTAATATCGTGTATACCTAATATATAAAACAGATGCCCGGCAAATAAAAAGGCGTATAGAGTACAATCTAATTTTTTCTACACGTATAGGTACCTACCTATATAAATTACAAAAAGTATGTAGATACCATGTTGTGTGTAAACAATAATTATAAAAAGTTACTGACTAGAGGAGCTATATATATTACATAATTAGTACAATAAATACCTATATAGTTATTTAAAACTGCGGAACAATTACTTGGTTTTTTCTCTCTCTTCTCTATACATTATCTGACTCACCTTTTCGCGTTATAAGCAAGCAGTATAATAATAAGTTTAATAAACGTAGTATACTATACCAGGGTAACGATTGTATAAATATGTATTCACATACGGGATGGTTACCAATCATGTTCACCCCCATTTTTCATTTAATAACGAATTTATTCAGATTCTGTCCTGTGAGCTGTGGAGACACTAACTTTAGTTTTTCAAATAATAACCCCTATTTACTGTAAATTATTTAGTAAATAACTTTTTCGAAAATGTTGACGTAATTACTAAATTCAAAATTTGAACGGTAAATAATCTTTAAATATAGTTTGATAAAAATATAAATTAGAGGTAACATTGGATCTATAGTATCTATCAAGTAGGTACCTATAGGTATTTGGTGCATTTTTACAAATTATGAGTATTGGTAGATCAATATTATAATAATTATAATTTTCAAACTACCATGCTCCCAAAATTATCTTCCATTACCAATTATTCTATTACCCTTCGTACACAAAGTTATAAGTAACCAAAAAACTGCTCGTTAAAATTTTGATTTTGATACGTCAACATTTTAAGAAAAAATACCTGCTAAATAATTTACTGTAGAAAAGGGGGATTGTTATTTAAAAAATAGGAACTTACATATCCACAGGACATTCCTTGAGTTGTGACAATAAGTCACAAGTATTGGGGTCTTTATAATAGTATATTTAAAAATTCCAAAAAAAACAGATTTTGATTAACTGCATTATTTAAGAATAAAAGGAGAATGAGCATATGCTTGGTGAATCACCCTGTATAATATATACATATATAATATTATTATGCATAATTATGTAACAACTGTGAACTGTGTGAAATTTCAAACGACACGACAACTTAATGGTGCGAAGTATAGATGTTAGGTAG
This sequence comes from Acyrthosiphon pisum, assembly GCF_005508785.2. NCBI lineage: Eukaryota > Metazoa > Arthropoda > Insecta > Hemiptera > Aphididae > Acyrthosiphon > Acyrthosiphon pisum. The sequence goes on from NC_042494.1 coordinate 78,211,060, forward strand.
GCGTACCTCCTACGTCGTGGAACAAGTGTTCGTGTTTACAAAATTATTGTGATTATAATAACGACATTAACGCCTATATATTATTTATAATATTTCGTAGCAAATGGCGTAGACAACCACCTCGTGTCTTACCGAGTTACCTATATAATATAATATTATAATATGCATAATCATAAATCATCTGCAGGAGAGGATCTGGTATTATTTTATGGGGATTTCTATATGGTTATTATTATTTCACACATTTATGATTTATCAGACACAAGAATGATAGTAAATTATATGATTTATATTGCTGAATAAAAAAAAAAGGTGAGCACGGGCTAAGGGAGTTTCCATAGAACTATCACTCCTCACCGGCTCACCCTGTCCGATTCAATCGTAATATGACAATAATGTGCAGGTAAAATACATCTGAGTATTTTTTAGGGTAGGAGTCAAATAGGTTAAAAAGAAGGGCCTTGCAAAAATCTCCCGCCCACTCCATAACTAAAATTTGTACCTATATTAACATTGTTTACGAAATTATGCCGATATGATATGCTGAAATCATATATAGGTACATTTCTTTTTAAAATTATTATTATTATTAAATTATTTGATATATTTCAATGAAATTAAAATTAAAAAGTATAATATAGATAGGCACCTTACCCTAAATTCAGGCGGTCGGTAGTTGGGCCACATTTTATTTATCTGCTTCGCATACAATATTTGTTTACATTTGATTACCCTGGTATAGTGAGCCTCAAATTTTAACATTTTTTTCTTTTGAATAAATTATAAAATATAAAACTACATGTACCTAAACCTAAGTACATTAAATGAGTCAAATAATTATAAATTGTTTTACACGAAAATATACAAATACCCATTGGATATTTATTAATCACAGTACCAGTATAGTTTTGTTCTCTTTTTCATATTTTTTAATTTCATTAAGATTATAATTTTTTTGAATTTAAGTCCGATTTCTGGCTTTCAAGTTTCAATGTTCCTACGACGATTCTAATTTTAATATAAACTTCTGCTTGAAGTTTTCCAGCACACCGGATTCAATAGTAAAAATTGCTTAAAATAGTATTCCAATCACCGGGTCTATATTTGCTTAAAATGTAAAATTTTGGAGGCCCAATTACTGTATTTTGGGAAAATGTTTATTGCGGTCCAATTCCTGGCAACCCATAAACTTTTTTTTGTGTTATTGGGCGTCTAAAATATTATTCACATAACATCTGAACATAGAAATCCCTATTTTTGGCAGGTGGGTCCTCAATTTTTTTAGCACGCCACTCTACACATTGTACAATAATATACACATCATATATTCGTGACATTTCGAGTAATCATGTCATCATAATATAATATACTGCAGTGAACAATAAATATCAAACAATACAGCAAGTAGAGTGAAGTACCTACCTATTAAATATTATAATTTAAAAACACGGAACGACACGATGACGCTGACAATGTCGTTCGTATTAAAGTATACAACAATAATTATTATAATATATCATATTATTATTGTATCGGAACAATAACAATATTACTCTAATGTTTTAGCGAGAGCATAATATTATATTATACGCATAACATTTCGTACACGACGACACTCGAACGACGTCATCGCGGGCGGCGGTCGCGTAAACGGTAAAAGTCGGTGTTCGCGAGTTATAACTCATATAATATTATATAGTCATCGTCGTTATAATGAATCACTACAATTATTATAATTATTAATAATAATTCCCGCGTCCGGATTTATGAGTTGTCCCGTCGCGACGAAATGTGTTTCCCGTGCGTAATAGCCGGCTGGTCCCGACGTCATTCGTCGCAAAGCGGCCAAATGCGTCGGTCGTTTAAGCAGTGATCTCGGTTTGTTATGGTGGGAGGTGAGTAGAACAACGTGTCGTGAGTGGGGGGGGGGAGAGGCCGCCGGCGCTAAAGTTCGCTTTTTATTCCGCTGGTCCGCCTCACGACAATCACTGCTTTGCGCATGGTTCTGGCGCGGTGCATGTTGCAATCGTTCCGTATTCCGTCGAGAGCGCTCGTCCGCACTCCACGCACAAGCGACACACGCCGCGGCCGCGCACGTCGCACAATCAGTATACGCGTAGTGGGCGCGCCGATCGCATGGTAGAATCGTTCTTCATAATAATAATATAATACAAAATATTATCATATCTACGGACGTAGCTGCAATATCGCGTGGTCGACGACATCACCGCCGTCGTCTGGGCGGGTCGAAAAAGAGTCGGACGACAACTGTAACGCGCGCCAACGACCCTTACGGTGGCGACACTCCGTCATCGGAAGTATACGACCAGAAGAAGTGGCGACAGTTTTTGTAGTAGTAACAGTCGTCCACCGGTGCTTGGACTGCTGCAGCTGCAGTCTTCCACAGGCCAATTGCAGCCCGACGCCCGTCATCTGCACCACCACCGTCACCGCAGACATCAGTTGCAGCGACCGTCGCCGCTGGTGTGCCGCCGCCGTTTGATGCCCAGGCCCGTGTTCCCCATCGTCCGGCTGCCGTACGACCAACCGGACCGAGTGGCGCGCGTCTTGGACGCAGTCAGGCGCGAGTTCACAGCGTTCCCTCGGCGGCAATCGGCCGCGGCCACCACCGTCGCCGGAAACGAGGAACCGGGCCACGACCGACCGGTGCTGCGGCCGGACATCGTCACAATGACCGCCCGGGTGCAGAAACAACACGCCGCCAGGGAACCTGAAAAGATAACCGACGCCAGCACGGACGCCGGCACCTTGACCGTCGAACAGGTGACGGTGGGTGTGCGTGACTGCACGTTGACGCCCAAAGCGAGGCCCGAAATCATGGTGACCACCAACCTGCAAGACAACGATGAAAGGCAGCGGCCGGCCCAGTCGGGCGCCGGTGTCGGACCCTACTTGCTCGTGCCGCCCGTTAATATCACCGCCGAGATAAGCAGACCACCGCTGACGCCGTTCCAACATCAGTATCATCATGCCGCCACATCGTAAACATTGCGCGATCTCTCTCTCGAAGGCGTATTTGAGTATTCGACCTTGGTGGGGTGGGTGGGGGTGAAACGGTTTTTTATTTTATATTATAATTTATTAGTCGTATATCGATCGTTATTGATGGTATTACCTGCAGCTATACTGTATTACATTATAATAACACAAGTCACAATTTGTGACTCACAAATCATAATATTTTTCTTCTATGAGAAAGTACATTTTTTTTAAATTTGATCACCTATGTCCGCGTAGATTACCTTATACGCAAATTCGTCAATTATATTGATTGATTGAAAAACCTTTATTGTGTTTTCAATTTATAAAAAAATATAGGTAAGAATAAACGTCACACTTATAAAACGATTTCTTTTTCAAATATAGTTCGTGGAAAATAATAATAATATTATTATATAGGTACCTTTGCTCTGGTTATTCATCGCGCATGTTTAGTAAATATGATTTTGCACTTGCTACTCAATTTCAACTTTCAAGCAAAAAGTACCATAAACATCAGTTTATGCCATACAATTAATGTAGGTATAGTTGTACACATTTACTATGAGTTGTGAAGAAAGTGAATGTGCCCCATCGACATCCCTTGCTCAAATACGCCCACGCTCTATCATCTTCATCTATAAAATATATAGGTAGGTATTATAACAAATCATGCTGATATTGGTACTATTATTTTTCGTATTCCATTTTTATTGTTATTGTTATTATTATTACTAGGTACTACTATCCTACTATTATGCGTCAATACTATTGTTGTCTTAAATTTTTTATTTAATTTGTTTGTACAATATAATATAATATATTGTTTGTAAAATTCACTATATATATTATATACCAAATATATTTGTATGTGTACACTGTACATAATATAATGCATATTATTATATTTTAAAACGAGATAACTATACTTTTTTAAAATTGTATTATTATTAAAATCGTACATACCTAAAATATTATGGTAATATAATATATTATATAATATGTATATAATAGTTACCTATTACCTGAACATTTCTCTCAAGAAATTGTTGTATATTACAGCAATGTGTATTGGTAATTTGTTGCCCAAACAGTAGAATATAGACTATAGTCTATACTCTATAGTATAATCATTAGTCGCACGATGAACAGAAGATAACTACTATTCTCTACATCGTGAATAATATAGGGAAAGGTTTTCTGAAAATTTTGAATTGTTTATATAATTATCCATGGTTTTAGTCTAAAACATTTAATGTTATTAAATTAGGGCAGGCGGTATTTTCGGTATACCTACCGGTAATTACCGATATTTAAAAAATACCAATATAAAAATTAAAAATTATCATAAAAATTTTTTAGGCCGTATTTTGATCGTATTTTTTAAAACAGTACTAAAAAAAAGTATTATAATGTAAGGAAATTTGCCCAAGTTAGAGCTAATTATTATTTTCAATTTCTCAGAATAATAGTTATAATGTTATATGTTACCTATGCATACGGTATTAGCAAAATACGATTCGCATGTTATTTATTACAAATTACAATCACACTGATTTTTCGGCTAAAATTAAAAATAATAATTAGCTCTAACTTGGGCGATTATCATTAAATTTTAATACTTTTTTTTTTGAACTGTTTTAAAAAATAAGAAATGGTTATCTTGGAAATTTAAAAAACTTATTTGCCTAAAAGAAATGTTTGATAATTTTTGAATTTTTGAAAAAGAAATAGAATATTATGCTATTCAATCAGAATTTCCATACTTATGAGTTATGACTGTAAAAGAACTGCGTTAAAATATATTGATTTTCCACGCAGATACTAAGGGTGATGGGTGATGCGAGACTTCTGGGACATACTGTATACCATGACAAATTATATAGGTATCATCACAGTTGTACTAGTTTTGGGCAGTAGATACGCATCTTCTTCACCTCCGGCCTATATCGTAGCTCTCCATTTCTCATTGGTTGATTTTGTTCTATGTTATAAATGTATGTATATGATTAATTAATGTTTTAAGGAAAAACTATTAATTCGCATACCCTTGCATCCCAAAAATGACGCCACTGGATCCAGATATTTGTCTGTTTAATAGAAATATGTGGAATCATATTAATACAGATGGAGCAAGGACCAGAAACCACCTTGAAGGATGGCATGCAGCTCTTAACAAAGCTGTTGGTAGACCAAAGCCAAACATATTTATTTTAATCAAAGAGCTGAAAAATCAACAAACAAACTTTAAGCTTGACCTTATAGCGCAAAAAACTACAATCGGCCACAAAAGATGAAAACAAAATACAAAAAATTAGAAGAAAGATTATCATTTGCAAAAGAAAGGTAAAGTGTTTATGACATATAAAAATACATTTTTTTTTCTAATAACGTTATAAAATATAATTCTAGACTACAAAATGGTACGACTTCTATCTTGGAGTACTTGGACGCCATAATGTTTCATTTACATTTGGAAAACAAAAGTACATAAGGATAAGCTATAGACTATATATTTTGATAGTTAACTTGAACAATGTTCGTGATTTATAAAAATGTTATTTATTTTATTTTAATTAAAAAATTATATTTTTAAGTATATATGTAATTAATTTTGAATTAAATATAATGTGGTAGTTGACTTGAACAATGTTCGTAATTTATAAAAATTTAAAACAGTAAAAAAATTATATTTTTAAATGTATGTTATACATTGTCAATGAATGCAAATCAGGATGCAAAATGCATGTCGGCAAATCGGTACGTCACGACTGGGGTACCTATAAATGCGTTCGGTGAAAATATAATACCTATTTAATGTTGATATTAACGCCGCAGGGAGTGCATATTGGAGCGTCCCCTTTTGCCATTAAGAAGCTGTGCGTGCATGATATATTTTTATATTTTATGCTGCCATATTATGAGTCAGCCGCTTATGATAATTACTTTAAACTTAATAGACAACTCGAGAGGAATAGACCAATATGATTAAAATAAAATTAGATAATTATATTTGATAATCCTATGATTGTATAATATTTTCTTTTCTATATTATTTGTCTAATGAGGAAAAAATTTACTACAATTTCAACAAAATGTGTTTTGAAATTTGTAAAATAAGAAAAAATCTTTTATTTATTTATTATAACCTTTATTGAGTACTAATTACTAGATGAAAATAAACAAATAAACGTATCCCAATCCCAAATCATTGCATTAAAGATGATTGAAACAAATTCATCTGTTCATTACTAAACACATCTTTTAATTTATATTTATGAAATGTAGGTAAGTAAAAGAAACATAATTATTCATTCACAAAGGTATGTAATATTAAAGTCATTAAAGTCAATTTATCATTTTTGGGTATCATTTTATAATTATGAATATAGTTGTTGAAGGTCTGTGATTAAACATTTTTTACATATTATATAAGGTACAAAAAAAATATTTGACATTATTCTTAAAACATTTGTAGGTATTCAAAAGTTTGTATGTATTATCTGTTTAGACGTTTAGAGCATACAATATAAAACGTATGTACTAAATAGCTAATAGCTATATTAGGTATGTTACATGATCCGAAAATATTTATATTTCATTCAGTGCTCGAATTGGGAATTATTAAGTAGAGGAGCTCAATGCAACAATTTATAAACTGCGTTCCAAGTGCAAAATTATTCAACGCAGACTCGTGAGGGACTTCGCCCCCCACACCTCCCTTAACCAAATCCTAATTTTTCAATACAAC
>NC_042494.1:78218735-78219548 GCF_005508785.2 Acyrthosiphon pisum
TGAAAATATTGTTACAAAAACAGTGGATCACGAGTCAAAAAGGGTTAAACATTACTGGTCAAAACAATAGATAGGATGAAAAATATTTTTATATTAAAAAATGTAAAATTACTAGGTATTCATTAGGTTTATCGTTGACAAAACACTTTAAATCCACTCCATATTTTAATAAAAATTATTTTGGGCATTAGTTTGGTCCGTCCCCCCATCCAAGTAAAAAAAATATAGTTGGGGTATGCAAAAAAAAAGAAAAATAGTAGAGTAGCACCGTCCACCTGCGCACCCCCCCAATTCGAGCACTGATTTCATTTAAATAACCTCAACATTTGTTGAAACAATTTTAGCCCATGTAAAAAAAATTTTGCCTCACTCTGCCCCTCCTGGAAAAAAATTCTAGTGCCGTGCCTGGATACAATGGATTCGTCCTGAACTACTGATGAATCTTTCAAACCGTTGTTTTCTTGGACCGCGTAGCCGAGTGGTGCTGTCTCGGGAATTGGAGCTGCAGGCTCAGACTTTGCGAGAGACAGCTCGGCAATTCACTGTTCAAGACAATTGACTCCTCAAAATGTTCTTCGTTCTCGTCGTCCTTTCCGGTTGCGTCTTCTAGTGGACCGTTGTCTATGATAGAATTTGTTTCTTGAGGCTCTGGCCCTGGGGGAGCCGTATCCATACGAATAGAAGAAATTAGAGGAGTAACAACTCGTATTAATTTTTCATCGAAGCTTTCACCTTCATAAAGGCGTTCCATTATACGGATTACAATTACTTCGATAATTTCGAGTATTTTAAACAAAATTCAAACGATTATAA
>NC_042494.1:78219598-78221104 GCF_005508785.2 Acyrthosiphon pisum
GATTGAAACAAATTCATCTGTTCATTACTAAACACATCTTTTAATTTATATTTATGAAATGTAGGTAAGTAAAAGAAACATAATTATTCATTCACAAAGGTATGTAATATTAAAGTCATTAAAGTCAATTTATCATTTTTGGGTATCATTTTATAATTATGAATATAGTTGTTGAAGGTCTGTGATTAAACATTTTTTACATATTATATAAGGTACAAAAAAAATATTTGACATTATTCTTAAAACATTTGTAGGTATTCAAAAGTTTGTATGTATTATCTGTTTAGACGTTTAGAGCATACAATATAAAACGTATGTACTAAATAGCTAATAGCTATATTAGGTATGTTACATGATACGAAAATATTTATATTTCATTCAGTGCTCGAATTGGGAATTATTAAGTAGAGGAGCTCAATGCAACAATTTATAAACTGCGTTCCAAGTGCAAAATTATTCAACGCAGACTCGTGGGGGACTTCGCCCCCCACACCTCCCTTAACCAATTCCTAATTTTTCAATACAACATTTCACCTTAGTTACACAATTTTCTACTCCAAATTTCCAAATATAAAATATTTAACTACCTATGTGTGCCTATGTAACATACTAACATGTAAGTGAATATGGATTTATATTTTATATTCATATTTTATTTTTCGAAATTTTTATTGATAGAGATAATATCTACCTACAAATTTCGGTAGGAAATAAAAGATTTATAATTATCAGTAATAATATCTTAATAATTATTTGTGCTATAGACGCATACCTATGTCAATTTGAACACTAGTTCACAGATATTTACAAACAAATGCCCAAATCAATTTTTATTAAAATTAAGAATGGATCTAAGTTATTGTCAAAGATAAACCTAATGAATTCTACATTTTTTAATATAAAAATATTTTTCATCCTAATTATGGTTTTGACTAGTAGTGTCCAACCTTTTTGACTCGCGATCCACTATTTTTGTAACAATATTTTCACGACTCGTGTCACCTTTTTAAGCCATGAAAGAAAAAAAAACTTTAGCTTTGCGTAATATCCCGTGCATAAGTGTGCATATTGTTCAATTCATTCATAACTTATTCGAATTCATAATTTATAACTTATTTTTTTTTTTTTTGCAGATATATTATAATACAATAGTTTATTGTAGGAACATAATATCTGCGAACTACTAAACTAGGCATAAATACTATACAAACAAACAATAATAAAAAAATTAGCAAGGTATTAGGAATTCAACCGGTGTCGCTACAAAATCATGGGTCGCGTAATCTATAAAAATGGGTCGTGACAAGTCTTTTTTGTTTTAAAAAAAATAATTTTATTATAAAATTATAAATTATGGATTCAAATAAGTTATGGATGAATTGAAGAACCATATTTTACAGTAGATATAATGATAGTCAAAATGTCTAATAAAATCAATAAATTGAGCTTACTTGTGATTCCCATATGAAACACATGTTTATTGAAACTTTTTTGGAAATGTTTTGG
>NC_042494.1:78221277-78226379 GCF_005508785.2 Acyrthosiphon pisum
TCCCCCCATCCAAGTAAAAAAAAATATAGTTGGGGTATGCAAAAAAAAAGAAAAATAGTAGAGTAGCACCGTCCACTGCGCACCCCCCCAATTCGAGCACTGATTTCATTTTAAATAACCTCAACATTTGTTGAAACAATTTTAGCCCATGTAAAAAAAATTTTGCCTCACTCTGCCCCTCCTGGAAAAAAATTCTAGTGCCGTGCCTGGATACAATGGATTCGTCCTGAACTACTGATGAATCTTTCAAACCGTTGTTTTCTTGGACCGCGTAGCCGAGTGGTGCTGTCTCGGGAATTGGAGCTGCAGGCTCAGACTTTGCGAGAGACAGCTCGGCAATTCACTGTTCAAGACAATTGACTCCTCAAAATGTTCTTCGTTCTCGTCGTCCTTTCCGGTTGCGTCTTCTAGTGGACCGTTGTCTATGATAGAATTTGTTTCTTGAGGCTCTGGCCCTGGGGGAGCCGTATCCATACGAATAGAAGAAATTAGAGGAGTAACAACTCGTATTAATTTTTCATCGAAGCTTTCACCTTCATAAAGGCGTTCCATTATACGGATTACAATTACTTCGATAATTTCGAGTATTTTAAACAAAATTCAAACGATTATAAAAAATAATTGTGCCCATCATGCAGTCCCTAAAATATCAAAATGTTCGTACTAATTATAGTCCCAAATCGTTCAAATCTAAATTATTTCTAGATAAACACTAGTATACTATATACCACCGTTCACTACTAAGCTGATAATATTAAAAAATAAAAATAGCTACTCTCAATAACAACGAATAATAATAACTATAATAAGAGTATAAGACGTAACAACACAAAATATTGTTTACTGTGTGTCTGTGTAGTAGATAGTAATTAAAACGTGGTTTGGAAAAAACCATTAAAATATAAAAAAATTGTGAAGATATAAAATTATACATAATATTATTAAAAAGATTTAATTAGAATAACACACTTTTAAATTTCGTACAACACACTGCATTTTTCGTACTACAAAAAGTGTGTCGGACTACAAACAATTTTAGAGACTGCCATCATGTCTTTTCGACTGACTGTCGAAAGTTTTAATTTTCTGCGATTAATATTTTGTATTTGTTTTTAATTTTTATATCACAGCAATACATAGAGAATTTTTATGTAAATATGATATTGGTGAATATTTAACCTATCTATGGTTAGGTATTCGTTTTTAAACTACAATAAAATAACAAAAACGGTTTTGTCGAAAATTGGTGCTGCGTAACAGGTAGGTATTACCATTTTTCAATTTTCAATGATTGTTTTTATAACTTTTCTCGTTTATTAAGACTATTAAATAATGTATCGGTAATTTTGAGGTAAAAATCTTCTAAACACCAACTAGATCCAATTTGCTAAAAAAAATAGTAGACCAAAACAAATTTTCTACTTAAAAAGTCTTTAGACACAAAAATTTTTTTATTTAATTTAAAAAAACATCATTGTAAAAGCAATGCCCTATAATGTTCATAGCTACATTAAAAATCTAAAACAATCTGGACCTGTTTCAGACCACCTAAACAAACCAGTTTGAGGTTACAATTCATACTATTGTTATTTACATTTATTGTCATAAACGAATACCTATTACGACAAGATTAAGTTACTGAAGTCTGAAATGTAAGTTGTAACTACCACGTCTGACCATTCCATATATATTTTTATCGCAATATGTGTGCACGCCTGTAAGTCTTTTTTTGTGTTTTAAATGTATCTTAAATTAAGGATGCAGTTGGATAACTTTTACTTAAAACTAGCATTAATATGTTAGCAATAATAACAAATTGAATACTTAAATAACAATAACTGGCTGCTGTTTACTATGGTAACTGGTAAGTAATTATCAGACAATATAGTCGCTCTCACGAAAAGTAGCGGATGACTGCATCTGCCATTCATGGTTGATTCGCCCGTTAACAGTGACTGATTATTTCGTAAACTATTACTACAATACTATAACGGAGTGAATTTGTTTATATCATATTAAAATACGATGTACTTATTACATGCAGTTTTATTTCATTTTAATTCTATAAAAAATATGATAATAAAAGTCATATCTATTCAAAAACCCAAAAGGTCCACAAAACATGTTAATTATTTTTAATAAGCCCTCACGAATCTTAATTCTTAATCACCGGGAGCTCTGCAGTTACCCGTCAAATTTCATGAAAGCGATTATACGTTATGTTTATGTCATAGAATAAATTTATTCTGTGGTTTTATAACAAATTTAAACATTTAAAGAAAATACTATTAAAACTATTAAAACTTGCCATTGACCTTGTTTTTTATTGTCAGTTATTGAGAATGCAATGCGCACGGGAAATTCTGAGATGAAATGGCATGTCGGTAACAATGATGGGAATACGTGGAATCAGCACAACTTTTCTTTTTGACTTGTCATTCAGAGTAGTCGCTTCGATGACAATTGGCATACGATTTTTGACAGCAAGCCAAGTTTTATTATCAAATCGTGGTCGATTGATGTTGCGAAAAGAATTATTAGTGAGCTGATTGACACAAAAGTTCAGTTGAAATTAAATATATTTTGTGACAACAAGTCAACAAATTAACAACCCTTTTACATTTTTATATATTTAAAGTACCTAGTACCTACCATATATAGTAAGTAATAATTATAATTATACGGTGTACATGTTGCAACTGTCCCAATGAGTTAATAAATATTCTTCTTAATCATTTAAAACCCGGAAAACTGCAAGTCAGCTTCAAAGTGAATCTATCTCTGATTTTATTATTTAATTAAAAAAATGTCAGCTACATGTGAGTTCAAAGATTATTTTAGATAGTGCTTTGTGTGAAAACTCTAAATTTTTATATTTTCTTTTGCTATACGTCTATATTTGACTCTTTTTGAGCTGTTTACGGACATTGTCAGTTTTCAATTTTTTTTTTCTATAAATATCAATAAAATCTAGTTGGTGCATTTGGGAGGTCAAATTTTAAAATTCTCAATAGTTTTCAGAAGCTCCGGGAAAAACAACATAAAAATTAAGGAAAAATGGAAATCAATTCTTATACTTGATAAAATTTTCAAAATATTTTGACTTGTTTTGAGCTGTTTACGGACGGTTTCATATTTCAATATTTTTATTTTTTCTTCTTTGAATATCAATAAAGTTTTATCTGTTGGGCCAAAAAGTGTAAAATTGTAATACAAAAAAAATAATACAAGAAAAATGTTAAAAATACATAGGCCCCCTTTTTTTTATTAGCATTAAAAGATCGAATTTTGCAAGATTTCCATCGTAAATCTCAAAATCCCAGATTGATCACCTCCCTAGGTTGTACCTCTAATTTAACCTTTTTAAATTAACCTATATTCTTCCCATAGGTCTAATTAATCTCAGTACCAAATGTCATCGAAATCGGATGCTCGTTTTAGGAATGCATAGAGGAGTAAAAAACTAAGGACACACGTCACACACACAAACATTCATTTTTATATTTGTATAAGGATTATATAATATGTATAATACATTTTTAAATTAAATTGAACAGTGCCTATTTCGCCATGTAAGTCAAAATATTTTAAATTCAAATTTATATTTTTTTACCATTCATTTATTACTATAAAATACAATTAATTGATTGTATATGATTTGTTTATTTATATCATTATTGTGTATAGGTACATTTGATTTCTACCAACTGCGATTGTAGCTTATGAGGGGTGTTTGTTTTTTACACGAAACGGTTTTTACAAATAATGAATGTGTGTTTTGCTTGGTTGCGTCCTCCTCTGCAAACAAAATATTATTCGATGTAGTTATTATTAATTATTAAACAAATTAAGCTGCCTGAAACATAACAAACCTTAGCGAGCTACTGTCTACAACTTAGATCGGCCATATTATTACGTATATTATGGATAGAGTTATAGGGATGGCGAGTTTTTTGATATCTACTACCTACACCAGTAATTAATGAAATACCGCTTGAATGGATATATTGAAATAGCCATGATATTATCGTCATACGACATAGTGTACCACGTCATCGTTAAATGCGTCAAGAAGCCATTTATACTTAACATTATAATAATATTATTTACACGGCCAATGGCCATTATTATAGATATATTATTATACCTATATGTACTGCTTGAACCTTGAAATATTCGTTTTGAAATGTAAATTATACTTTCCATGAAAATCGTTATTGCGTGTTGTGAAATGTAACGTAGGTATATACTATTATAGTGTTCACAATTATTTACATTTAGTTGTTCCGTATAAGCTATGAAACATTTTGGTGATTGGTGATTTGCATTATGCCATTATGTACCTACCTTTCTACGTAATGCCTACTAATTTATAATATATAAATATATTACCTAAATACGCATCACCACTGATGCGTTACACCTTACACGTACCGCAATACTGTCCAAGTTGTATGTAATAAACACCTGTAGATTCCGCTGTTATAAACATATTTTCACCATATTTGTGCTATTGTACTTATTTTTAATAAATACGGATAATTATATTTCAATCTATGATTGTCTATAACCCAGTTGATGTTTCAACCTTATTAACAAAGTCACGATACCTACGCTTTTTTAGATTCATATTTGAATCTGGCACTGAGTAGGGAAAATATAAGAATGCGCATTTGGACTTTTTTTCTAATTTAAACTTTTTATGCGCTAGCTTCTTGAGTGATAAAGTTTATTTTTATCTTAGATCCTTTGAATACCATTGTGGGAATGAGGAGGCTTTAATATAGCAGTAAGGTACTGTATTATTCAATGACTGATTTATGCAATGCAACATAGGTGTGTACCGCGGAGTCAAGTTCGAGTGGCATAAATGTAGAGGTCCAGTTAAATGATGCAATAAAGGCAGTGGAGTACTAACGGGGGGGATAACCCCCCCCCCTCTGAAATTAATGGATGATTTAATTTATTATGAGAAAACTAAAATTTCTAGTACCTGTATATTAAATTGTACTGTACTCTACTTTTCTCACATTCTGAATTCTGAATTATAAATATTATTAATAGTACAGCTTGTCAGCTTACATTATCTAATGTGGGTACCT
>NC_042494.1:78226535-78269777 GCF_005508785.2 Acyrthosiphon pisum
TTATTATAATTATTATTAATACCTACTATTGAACTCTAAAATGAACTGTATATTTCAAATATCATTAAAAGCGTTTTTAAAAGTAGTTTTTTGCCCCTTCGAGAATTTTAACGAATGTTAAACTAAAACTATTATTAATACTTAATAGGTTTAAATGAGTCAGCACTTAGTACCAGTACACAAATACACTCGCAAACTTATGATTATGATATTGGTGTCTATGTAGAAAAAACGTGTACTAATGATGAAAAGTATAAGATTTTGAAAAATCGATGGATACCAAATGAATTTTATAAATTTCCTATCAGTGGAACAAGAAAACTTAAATTCCAAAGAAACTGGTTACTAGAATTCCCTTGGCTTTCGTATTCAGAAAAATTAGACGGTGCTTTTTGCGTATTCTGTTTTTTATTTTGTTCTAAAGAAGTGGGAAAAGGAAGTCATATCTCTACAAAGTCCCTCGTAGTGACTCCATTCTGTCGTTGGAAAGATGCAAAAGAGCAATTCCGTTATCACACAAATTTAGAATATCATAAAACTTCTTGTATAGTTGCTCAGAATTTTATAGATGTACACGAAAAAAAAATCGTTGATATTAGCCTTCAGCTTAATACAGCCCGTTTAGCGACAATCGAACAAAACCGGCAAATTTTATCGTCTATTGTTGAAACAATCATTTTAATTGGAAGGCAAGAAATTGCCTTAAGAGGTCATCGTGATTCAGGTCCAATATTATCGAAAGTTTCAAACCATAATGTAACATAACCTAACCAAAACGTCTGAAATCATACTTGAGGAATTCCACGGGGGAAAATCGTCTAAATGGATTGGCTCATCTAAGTATTCACAGAGAAATACCAATAAAAAGTAGTGAAGTGATCGATATTTTTTCAGAAAAAAATAGAAAATTAATGTTCTAAAAAACATAAGTATCTAAATTATTTTTTTATTATTATTATTATTATATAATTTAACATTTTTTTTTTTTTTAATACATATGGTTAAGTAGTAATTACATATTTATTAATTATCACATGTCAATGAAAAATAATATCACGAATAAAAATTAGTTATCTATTAAAATGTACGATATGTTTTGTTATGTTCAGGTGTTACGTCATCTAATATGTTAATTAAAAAAATTAAACCCCCTCCCCCAAAGTTCGGGTCTAAGTACGCCACTGAATAAAGGATTTGATATTTGCGAAGCTAGCTTTACAAAAATTAAAAATTAGTGTCCACGTTCGCAGCAGGTTACAGTGTTACATGTGTGTTAAAATGGACAGACATAATGCTGGGTGGTATAAATCAATGAGTACAATTGGTTCATCAGACTTCTCAACAATTAAAGAAGATCTATAACGAAAGACCCGACGTTGCTAAAAATATTATTTCTTTGGAAAAAGAGTGAGATGCAAAAGTTTCAGGAATACAATGAGCACTTACAGGCGTTGAAAAAGAGGAAATTAACCCGTTACACCATTATCCCAAGTGATCCCCGGCAAATTGTAGTCTCCACAAAAAATATAAGAGTGATTCGGGAATTGATGGATAACTACTGATTCCACGGACTGTATACGTGACTTGTAGATGAAGAAGCAGAAGGAGGAATAGGTATAAACTACAATTATTTTTTGTGTTTTTCAAACTTTAATAACTTTTTTTGAAATATTGATAACGAAAAAATAAAAACAATATTGCACAGCCAATAAGTTCTCCTTTTTGTGTGGTGAAAATTTCATTTCTTAGATATGACTGTAACGTTCTCGGTTCTTTCTCGCGCAAAACAGTTTTTTTTATGTTGCACATTTGTAAAACAGAGAGACACATGCGGGTGCGAAACGTCCTCTTAACTTTATTCGATAACTAGAGTACCTCGTACAGTACTATAGTATGTTGTGGGGCCCTAGCCTACAGGGCCACTGTGCTATTTTTAAATTTCAGAGTAAGCTGGTGTCATATTATGTCCCCCAGGCTGGTACCATATAATTCATATGGCATAATATTATAATTGTTTATGATTTTTTTAAGACATCTTCTATTTATAACACCTATTAGTAATGGACCAACGTGATCCACTCCGCTCAACTAAACTTTAAATAGGTACCTTACTTATAACTCATAAACTACACATCCAAAATTAGGAATCTTAGGAAAAATTATTTGGTCAAATAGATTTTGAAACAAATTTATTATAAAATATTATAATATTAAACTTAGCTTTAGAAAATAAGAAATAAAATGGTAATTTTTCTATTCAAATCCTAAAGAGATAAATTATAATGAGAGGAAAACATGTTGTATCATGTTGAAAGAGGAAAACAACAAATATTTTATATAATATGTATATATATAAATATACACATACACAGATATAATTATAATATATATGTAATGTGTATATGTTTAACTAGCATATAGTTTAATATTACATTATGTATCCCAAAAATATTTTTTAAATACAATGATCAATATAATTGTAATATTTTTTATAGGATCTTTAAAATAATATATTATTAAAATATAAATACGAACAATTAAAAACACATAATTCGATAGTATATAAATAATTATATTTTTTCATCCGTACATTTCATATGAATGCAATATTTATAATAATATAACAATTTCTTTAACAGAATAGATATTAAAGAAACCCTAAGCCGTAGTAGTAAAAGTGTAATAACATATCGCTAAAAAAAATTTTTTAAAAAAAGACGAAGTACTTGTAATATATATTTTGAATGTAAAAAATAACGTGAAAAAAGACATTTTTGTTCCAATAATGAAACCATACAAAATAATGCATTATAATTTTGTTATTTTTAATAATTGTTTGCATTCTTTTTTTTTTACTTTAAGACCAGAGACCATATTCAGATTTTAAATTAGAGAAACAAAAAATATATGTCTGTGTTCCAGCTATTTAGGCAGTATTATTTTGGATCCTGTAAACAAAAAAAAATAAACAACAAATTATAATAAACAAACTTTTAATAAATATAATAGTTTAATAGAATGTAACCAGATATTCCAAAACCAAGAACATTCTAATCAGCTGGTATAAGTTCATATTATGTAAAGGATAAATGCAATTTCATAGATTGAATATTCATTATTAACAGTAAAAAGTAACCAACATTTTTTAGAATTTTAGAGTTATTATTTTCATATGGAATTCCATATCTTTATCATGTTTCCAATTGTGTGGTTTACCAACAATGCTATCAACAACCTAGGTTTTTCATACCTTTAATCTTCGAGGATTAACAAAATATGATGTAGTATGTACCTGTATTTTACCAATGTATTTCCAAACTTCAAAATTCCAAATTAACTTTTACTTATTTTTATCAAAAATAAATATACTACAATTCTATCACACTTATGACAAATAATTATTTTCATTAACACCCTTGTATATAAGATTAATTTAATCCCTTTCAATAACTTCTCCTCTCATTTAACAAGATTTTAATTTGTGAACATAGTGGTGGGCTACCTCGATTTCAAAAATCCTAATTATTCGGATTTTTTCAAATCGATTTTTACGGACTATTTGAATAATCCAGATTTTTGAAATCCGAATATGCTGAGATCAATAACTCAAAATTTTGGAACAAATGCAGTTCCCACGTGATTTTTTCCCAAAATGTGTGTTTTAAAGCACTGAATACAAGTCTAATTCAAAAATTCTCGCATTTTTTACTTAAAAAGTTATACCAAAAAAAGGTGGGTAAGTGGATGTCGCTCTGCTGTACAGTAGGATACAAGTGGGTCACTGTATAATGGATAGTATTAAATTTGAATTCAATGATATAATATCACTGTATAAGAAAAACGATTCTGAGCGGAGACGGTTTGTCAATCTAGGTATTAAACATACCTATTATAGGTAAGTATACTTATCTAAAGTATTAAAAAAAAATTGACCTATAACAGGTATTAATAATAAATTCCAAATTAATCATATCACAATATCCATCAGGTAACGCGTTATACATCAACAACAAACCGTGGTACTATCATAGATATATAATAGTATACTTTAGAAGTTTCAAGTACCCACAAATAATATTATACAATCATTAAAATCACAACAAAATAAATAAAATATTTATTCCAGGTTTTTTAATATGTAATTTCGTCCAAATTTGAACTCAAAATGACTATAAAAATAAACTGTGCTTATGTATTTCTTAGAATTTTTGGCAACAGAATTAAATATTTACGTGAAATCTGGTTTTAAATTTTCAATCCTTAGATATAAAAGATGAAGATTTTATAAATTTTTAACTACAAAATAATTATTCAATTTTAAATTTGATAAATGTTGTCAACATTTTAACTTCAAATGCTTATAAAAAAAAATTGTGCCTATGTATTTTTAATATTTTTCAACAGATATTGTAACAATATATCAGGAGCTTTGTATTAAATTTTTACACTTTTCGGCCCAACAGATAAAACTTTATTGATATTTATAGGAAAAAAAAAACTAAAAAAATTGAAAACTTACAATGTCCGTAAACAGCTCAAAAAGAGTCAAAATATTTTCAAAATTGTATGGTGTATAGGAAATGCTAATTTAAACATTCAGTAAAATTTTTATGTATCTACAGTTATTCGTTTTTGAATTACAACAAAATAAGGAAATCGCTACATGAGAAATAGAGTCCAATGTTGTAAAAATTTGAATTTCAAACGATCATAAAAATTTAATTTGATTTTCTTATAGATATTTTTTTGTTTGATAAAGGTAGATAATCTTACAAAGTATCTTGTATTACATTTTAAAATCTTAGATTTAAAAAGAAAAATTTTTACGAATTCTTAACTTAAAATAATTTGCTAATTTTCGTGATTTTTCCATATTTTGTCAATTTTTGAACTTTAAATGCTTATAAAAAAAACTGTGACTAAGGATTTTTAATATTTTTCATCTGCTTTTGAAACAATATATTAGGAGCCTTTTATTAATTTTCAAGCTTTTTTAATCAACAAATAAAATTTTATTGATATTTTTAGAAAAAAAAATGAAAACTGACAATGTCCGTAAAGAGCTCAAAATATTTTGAAAATGTTATGGTGTATAGAAAATGCTAATATAAACATTCAGTCAAAATTTCATGTATCTACGGTTATTTTTTTTTAAGTTACACCAAAAACCAAATTCAATTTTATGAAAAATCAATTTTGCGTAAAAATTCCAGTTTTTCCTTAATTTTTCTTTGGTTTTTCTTGGCGCTTTTGAAAATTACTGGGAATTTTAAATTTTGACCAATCGAACAAGATACTGAAGTTGAAAATCGAAGCATTATTTCGACTACTTATCGTGTACGCAGACACAAAAAAAATCACACATCATTGTAAAATCAATACATTCATTGTTCCACTCAGAATCTAAAACTAAAAATAATAATTTTTCAAAAATACGTGATAATTTACTCAATAAAAACATTGAAAAAACTTTTTGATTTTTTTTTCTTAAATTGTATGTTTTTTTATGATGGATGGAAATATGCAAATAAATTTTAATTATCGTATTTGCTGTTTAAAAACTCGTAAATTGAAACTAAAATGTATGTGCTTATTATCACATTATATCCCACGGCAGTGACTACGCGTTTATCGGTACTCGTCGTAACACTCCTCGGACGCCGTTGCTTCGCTCAACAAATCAAAAAATCTCTCGCCTTGTTATGCAAAACCACCTCATGTAGGTCACATTGGTCACAGATATATTAATCTATATTTTTCATCTAAACTACTTTTGATAATATTACAACAAGCTAAAATAACATAATAATAACTAATAAGAGACGACAATCCAATACGAAAACGTGGGAAAGCACAGTGCATGCGTAAATACGTAAAATCGTACACTTTGGAAAGATATAACTTCCAAAATAATAATTTACGAGAATTTTTTAATTAGACTTTTGTATTCAGTGCTTTAAAACACACATTTTTATGGAGGGGGGGAGGGAAATCAAAAAAATTGCGTGGGAACCAAACTGCATTTATAGCCTCATTTTTATATTCTAATAAATTAAATTCTATAACTTATTTTCATTACAATAAAATGAAAAAAATTTATATTATGATATATTAAAAGTAATAATTATAAGTCACATTAAACCAAATCCATGAATCCAGATAAGAATTTGATTCAAATCCAGATATTCGGATTTCATGCCCATTCCTATGTGAACATCATTATTAATTATTAATACTGTGTTTATATTTGTATCCAATTATGTATATATAAATATTTTTTAATCAAATTAAACAACAGTATGCAAAGTTAAAACAACATTTATATAATAAAATATATTAAAATTAATGTATCAAAACCGCACAAAACCAAAGAACTAATATGACACAATAATATCATACCATAATAATTTAGACAATTTAAGATAATTTATGATTTTATGTTGACTCAATGAACTATATAATTCTATTAAGAAGTTTATTTTTAAATTACTCACAGTATTTATTGTAATAAACCAATGCATAAAAGGTTAAACATCTTAAAACCATACACCTTGATTGTTATTAAAATAGTAGGACAGATATAAAACAATTTTCCCTTGAATACATAAAAGTAACAACTACTTACGCCGTGTAATTAAAAAATGAACGGAAATGGTGTGTTCATAGGAGCTTGCTGCTGAGACTGTTGTTGGGCTTGCTGTTGTTGACTTCTAGATTGGTCCCATTCTAATTTTGGGTCAAATGCCATTTGTCCAGGACCATGATGATTTGATGCTAAAAGGTGATGGGATTGTTGTTCTAAGTGACCATTTGCCGCAAACAATGGCATTGTTTGCATCATATGGTGATTCATATTAGCACTCGTTAGATGTTCAGTGGACTGAGGAAAATTATATAATTATAGCATAGTTCATAATAACTATGTACTGATGTATTAAAGCTGTTACCACGAAAAGCAAGAAGTGACTTCATTGGTAATGACGTGATCCAAGTGGTAAAAATAATTGTATTAATTTCAAAAATAAGCCTTATGTTAATATAATTGCATTATGTACCTAAAAGTTTAAAAACATAAGGCATGTTTTTTTTCAAATTATTACCATTATTTCTACAGTCATTGCTCACTTTTTGAGGCCCCAACTAAAATTCAAATATTCAATGAACCATGATTTTATTTTAAACAAATTTTTATTTACCTGGTAGGTATCAAATAAATTATGTTCGTCCATCATAGGTCTAGGTCCAAGTGGAAAATTAACAGGAGGTGGAGGAGGGGTACGGAAAAGGTCGTGATGAGCCCAATGCATTTTCATGTCTGACCAATTTGCGTGTTGTTGCTGATGAGGATTTTCTCCTATTAGATTTTGCTTCCATGCTCTTTCTGTACCAATTGGTTTGGGAGGAGCTTTTCGTTCATCAAGATTAGGTGACATATTTGGTGGGCTAGGAGTTGCTTCCATTCCCGCAAACATTTCTGCATTGCCATTAACTGGATGTAAGGCAGGTCGTCCAAACGGAGGAGGAGGTTGATTAATAAAATGAGTCCAACGATTAGGATTGTTGGGTGCAACTCTTAAATTTGGTAATTGTTGATGAAACTTTTGTTGAAATGGCATAACATTGGGTACCATAGGAGGTTGAAGGAAATTTTGTGGTACTTGATTATTGTAGACTTGTTGAGGTTGAACCATATTTTGGTTAGATTTAATAGTAGCGAAGTCTGGTGCTCGTGGGTTTAATCTTGAACGTTCAACATTTATTTGTGCTGACTGATGAGTTTGATCAGAGATGTATTGATGTTGAGATTGTGTATGGTAAGGTTCTGGTTGAGGTTGTTGAACGGTAGGTTGGATGCCTGTATTATTGTTGTATTGTGTGACAGGTGAACTCATAGGAGGTGTTGTGGTACGACTACCGTTTGTACTTCCAGTATTTCCACCTCCAGTTTTGGAAGAAATTGGAGATGATAAGCCAGCTCCTCGATAACCTGGTGCTTTTGATGCGTCAGCCATTGGTGTGTCTGTTTCTAAATATTTTTTAGGTTGACCAATTGTTCCGATCGATGGGGTAACAGCTGGAATATGATTACCCCCGCTAAATGTAACACTTGGTTTTTGTCCTCCACATTCCCCATCTCTACCCCACATTGTTTGAACAGATATCTAAAACATGTAATAATGCAAATTAATACTTAAATATATTACATAAAAATGTATTATTTATTATATATACTTTAGAAAATGAATCAAATAATGAATACTCTGAAGCATCCACGACTTGAGGTTTGATTTGTGGTTGAGGTGGTAATGGAGCACTGCTCACCATTGGTGACACAATAGCAACAGGATGATGAGTAGTAACAGATGATGATTCTTGTTGTGGTTTAGGTTGAGCGAGAGGTAACGCATTAGTAGATTTGGTCACAACAGTTAATGCAGAAGCTGATACACTTCCTGTTGTAATAGGTGTTACAGATACAGTAACAATAGCAGTAGTTGATGGAGTTACAGAAACGGATTGGACAACTTTAGAAGGAGCCGGTGGTTGAGGTTGTTGTGAAGGTTTAGATATTGAATCTGAAGAGGATATTATGGCATTTGTATAAGACATTGTTGGTTTGACAGTGCTTGTTGTAATCTTCTTTTCACCTATAAGAAAATAATATTATACATTAAAAATGACATAATTTATTGATATACATATATCGTGAAATTTTTTTTTTAGAAAAATTATAATTTATGGCTATTAAGTTCAAAATATATAATAAATTCAAATGTATGAATATTAAAATTAGATTAAATTTTGTCACTTTGACTAACCGGTACAATACTAATATTACAGAACTACACTGTCACTGATTTTAACTTTCATGCTATTTTAACTACTGAAAAAATATTTTATTTACTTTTCATATATGTAATAACTAATAAGTATAACCGACATTGAAAATTAAATTGTTTCTAGATTTTAAGATTTTAAAGAAATCGAGTTATTACATTTTGTGAAAAATCAGTTTTGATGAATTATAAATTGTAATAATAGGCATAAATAATGCATGCTATAAATAGCCATACCAAAAAATTGGATAAAAAAAGACTAAGAAAAATTTGATGAATATGTAAGAATAGTGAGTATTATTTTTAATTGAGTAATATTCTAGTAAAAAGTGAATATTATTTTCATTTCAGTGTTATTTTAATCAATGATATAATAAAAATACAAGTTTTTAATATTATTTTCACTTGTTTATTACTTACAAGTAATAACTTATAACATAATATTAATAAAAACATTCTTTTAAATATTTACAATAACAGTACAAATTGCATAGAGCTATTAAGTCTATAGGACTTATAGAATTTTTTTAAGCATGATCACTGATCAGCCTATTATTATGATTAAATTAAAATAAATTATATATTGATATTTAAAATTCTGATTTTTGGAATTTTTGAATACTACACTCTAAAACCATATTTTCGAATACTTGAGTTTTTTTGTACCACTGAAGGATAATCCTGTGACAATATATACTTCTGTTTTTCAAATAGGAACACTCATTTTAATTTTAATAATTATTCAATAGATAAATTTTTGACAATTTAGATTTATTTAAATTAAAATTTGAATGAGTAATTTTGAGTTAACTTTGTGCACTTACCAAGGATAATAATATCACTAACATGTCATGGTAAAAGAGTAATTAGAATTTGGGGCTTAGATGCTAGTAATTATTAAATTAAATTACTATCAATCCATCAGTATAAATAATTTGTAAAAATGATCTAAACATAATCTAAATACATCCAATATTTACATATAGTTTAAATTTTTATAAAACTACTAGTTGATCCCGATCACATCTTTATCCGTAAAAAAAATTTGCGATATTTCAACTCTTTTTGGAAACAATTCCAGCCTTTCCTGATAGGCAATCCGACTATGTTGGATCGCGGACAATATGCGATTTGCCTTTTCTAATCTTGACAATGTGCCTAAGTAGGCAATGTGCAAAAATTTGATTTGATGTATTATGCTTGCACCTGATCTGATCTGTTCTATTAACCAATGGCAACCAAATAAAAAATACCTAAACTAATTTATTAATATTTATTTTTTTTTTTTATAACCAATGACAATCATATAGAAACAAAAATTTCCATCGTAAATCTCAAAATCCCAATTTGAGCACCTCCCCTGATAAGGATAGGAGGGTGAAAAATACTTTATGATCCATTCTCACACTTACTAAATATAAAAAAAAAATGCATAAGAATCAGTCTAACCAATACATTTAAAGAGCTTAAGAAAGTGAGAAAAGTTAGTTTATAGAAAAATCAATGAAAGAAGTGAGAAAAAATAAGATTATTGAAATAAAGTGAGAATAGTGATAAATACTAAATAGTGAGTGAGTAGCAACCCTGTTCTAGGGAAAAAATAATGTTAGAAGAGTACTACATAACAGTGGATTTATAACGAAAATACTATTAAGTAGTGATGGGTTGAACTATTAGAATCTCAAACCAAATCGATCCCTTGATGTTTAAAATTTAAATCAAAATTCAAACTCTGTATCAAAAAATTTGAACTGAACTATCAAACATCTAACTGTTTGAATACCAAACTTCAAATATTTGTCAAACCAGACTGACTGGCCCCGATAGTTCAAAGAACAAATAACTGTAAAATTCTTCAAAAGTTATTTAAAAAAATGTATAATCACTATTTAGAAATAATTAGACTATTAGAGGTGGCATACCTATGGGAATCTATTATGAGTAAACCCATGGTAATATTCTGTTTCTGTGTTGTTGATAAAACATGTTTACAATTTACTTTCTATATTCCTATAATAGGTAATACAAATACTCAAAATATAATTGTAATTATGATTTATGGTTGATTTAATTTGCACATGATAAAAAATGTAGAGTTCTGTTTTGACTTTAAGTGATTCTAGGTTCGGTTCGGTAGAAAATATAGGAGTTTGTTTCAGTTTGAGTTTGAAACCATAATTTAAAGTTTAGTTCGATTAAAAAAAACCATCACTACTATTAAGTTCAACAAAACAAGCCACTCTGCTTGGGTTGGTTAGGTAGAAAGGGTTGATGTATCTTAGGTTGAGTAAGCCACTGTAAAAAAGATCATTGCATACAAAAAACAATTCAAGGTGGAGACTTTTATGTTTGATTATTTTTAATTATTTATATATTTATATTAATATTACTAAATTATTTCTCCAATAGTAATATGGTATGTTGAACTATACATAGGTTAGGTCATTATATAGTTGACTAGAATAACTAGAAGAGGAAAACCACCATTTATACATAAGAAATTGTGCAAGTCAAGTTTTAAGATTTTCATATTTCAGTAAGAACAATTTATGAGCAACCTTGTATTAAATTGTCAAGCATTAGTTATTAAAAATGAAGATTTTATAAATTTGCAACTACAACCAAATAATTGGAAATTTTGTTAAAATGTAAGCCACATTGGGCTTTACTGAGCCTAAAGAAATAGTTAAATTTCTTTATTTCAAGTATTTGTGTGTAATAATTGTATGTTACAACCGTTAATACAATTATATTACCACAGTTGTAATAATTATATGCTACATAACTATTCACTAAAATGGTATTTTTTGATTTCAGCTTACGTTAAATGTGTTACAAATATAAATGCATAAACCTAATGCTAATCAAGTTAAATCATAAGTCAATATAACAGAAAAGTACCCAAAATTGTACAAAAATGTATTATAGATTACTACAAAGGGGAGAAGATCCATAAATTCAAATTTAACAAATCTAATCAGGAATCAATGTATGCACTATTCTTTGTAATGATTAAAGAAAAATTCAACTATTCAAAATCATAGTAAAACCTCCTTATAATGGAATCACTTGGTACCAACTGATATAGTTATAAAGGAGGTTCCGTTATAGGGAGGGTTTACTTTACTAGATTTAATTTGTTAATACATAAATAATAAATATGTATATTACCTGCAGCTACAGCGGCAACGGTAGGTCGAGGTCCATTGACAGTAATTGTAGGTTTTATGGTCATAGAAGCAACAATCGCTAAAAAAAAATTAACATTAGATTCTAATGTGTTTTTATTGTTAACTGTTTAGACTTACATGGCGCAGTCATTAGTTTAGAAGCAGCTACAACTGTAATTGGTTGAGGAACAACAGGTTTTTGTGGCAATGCGGCGGCTGCTGCAGTTTTGGCTTTAGCGTTATTCTTAATAAAAAAATTAAATTTAATTATTATAAATAACTATTTAAATGCAATTACAAGCTTAATTACCACAGATTTATCCCAAGCACTAGTAACTTTAGGATTTTTTGCAATAACACTCATAATATTCACTTCTGGATCTTTAATTAGCATAGCAATTAAATCATGAGCTTGTTTAGTGACATCTGTTGATCCTCTATAAAACATTTTAATTATTATTAAATTTACAATTTATTAACATTTAACATTTTGATTATTTTACTAACTTTATAGTAATTATTCTTTCTCCTTGTCCTTTACTTTGATTATCCACCTCAATTAATGCTCCAGTTGAAGCTCTTATGGCATTTATATTACTCCCACCACGTCCAATTACACGGCTAATAGCATTTAATGGCACAGATACTTTTTTACTTCTGTAAGGAGAGGCAAGGTACCGAGTTCGAACAACTTCTTTCCATCCTTCTTCACGTCCACGAGTTTGCTTCACAGGACTAACATTAGAAGTTTTAGCACCAACATGAATATATTCTTCAGTTCTAGAAAATAATAGAATAAATTATAAAATATATAACTTAAGAATACATAGAATTAAATTTGATGAATATCATACGGATGTTGTTTTTTATGCTTAACAAGAAAGTTTTCACTTCCTGTAGCTTCAAAATCTTCACGAGCAGCTGGATTCTGTGTTGATTCAAAAACCATATTATTGACAACTTTGTTGTTTCCTTTGTAATTATTCACTTTAACAGATTCTTTACGAGTGGTATTTGTAACATTGTTATTTGGCTGTTGAACTTTTGTTTTTAGTTGTGCGTTTTTAGTTACTATTGGGGGTATAATCTCAGTTTTGATGGGTGGTGCTGCACTAGTAACAATTTTACTCTGAGTTGAACTGACTTGATTTTTCTTCTCCTAAAAATAAAATCCAACATTAAATTGTTATAATTTTGTTTAATATACTTAAAATATGTAATAAATAGCTACCTTATTTGATTTAGTTTGAGACGAATTTACTTTGGCTGCATTTGTTTGAGTAGCAGCTGAATTAGTAGTTAATTTTGAATTTGTAGTAGATGAAGTGGGTTTGACTTCTACTGTCACTTCTTTCCCTTTTTTCTTTTTATCTTTTTTATTGGAAGATGCAATTTGAGGTTGGGCTACTACTCGAGCAGCAGCAGCAGCAGCAGCAGCATTTTTAGCATCTGTACTACTACAACTCCCTTGGCTGTTGGCATCAATTCCACTATCACCCTCTTCAACATCTGCTGACACCACATTACTAAGTACAGTAACTTTGCCTTTCTTTTTTAAATCAACTTTTTTCTTCATTTCAACCAATACTAAAAAAAAATATTTTTTTATTTAAAAATTAAATTTCTAATACAAATTCAATAAATATATATTTATTGTACCTATAACGGGGACTTCTTCTTCTTCATCTTCTTCTTCTTCTTCTTCTTCAATTTCTTGTTCATCATTCTTTTCTTCTGTTTCTTCCTCCAATTTCTTACCACTTTTGGCTTGTTTTTTCTTTTTCTTTTTCATTTTTCGACGAGCGGCAGAAGCCTTTTTTAATTCTTCTTTAGTCTTTTCCATATCAAGTTCTTCAAGCAATATAGAAGCATTTTTGTTGGCTCTAGCTGCTTGCTGGTCTTTTGATATCCGAATAGCAATCATACAATCATGGCATTTATCAATAGACTCCTTGAATATAATAATGAAATAATAGGATTATTTAAATTTCAAGTATTTTATAAGAATAATTATTAACTATTAACTACATACTTTATCACTTAATGTAGTAAGGAATCGTGTCATTTCTTGATCACTTGGAAACTGTGATACATGGTTTACCATCCACCTCACTACTTTGACATGGCCTTTTCGAAATGCAGCCATTAAACAGGTAACTTTTCTATTATCTTGGGAATCTATATTAGCACCAACTTTGTAGAGTAATTCAATTACACCTAAATGACCACCATTAGCAGCTAACCATAAAGGAGAATTTCCTTTTTTATTTTTTACTTCCACATATGCATTTCTACAACAATCATGTTCAAATTAAGTATTAATATTTATTAGTTTAGTTTAATGTTAATACTGTACATACTTTTCTAGTAGTAGTTCTACAAATCGTACATGACCCTTGTCTGCTGCTATTGTGAGAGCAGTATCGCGAGAAGATGGCACTGGATTAGCATTAACATCAGCTCCTTTATCAATTAATACTCTACCAACTTCAACATAGCCTCCACTAGCTGCTTCCATCAAAGGTGTTAATCCAGTCTGAACAAAGTATATTTGTGTTAATTAAATAAGCAAAAAATAAATTAAATAAGTAGACATATTTACTTTAGCTCTATGTTCAACATTAGCTTTTCGGTCTAATAATAATGAGACTACTTCATGTCTGCCTTGGAAACACGCTAATGTGAGCGCAGTATTACGGTTTGTTTCAATCTGAGCATTTATATCACTGCCCATATCTAATAGTAACTTGACAGCAGCTAAAAAAAGTTAAATATTAACATTTAATATATAAGCCATAATTTCAAGGAATACTAAATTTACTAACCTGTATGTCCATTCATAGCAGCTAACATTAAAGGAGAAATTCCCAACTTGGAACCAGTTCGAGAATTTATTTCTGCTCCGTTACTCAATAATAATTTAATAATGTTCACATAACCACCAGAAGCTGCTAAACTCAATGGGGTATAATCTGAAACATTTCTATGCTCTTTGTTTGCTCCTCTTTGAAGCAATAGATCACAAACCTAAATCAAGTTGAGTTAGTTTCACAAAACTTAAAATAACATTTAAATAAGTCTTATCTAACCTCATAACGGCCACCAGAACACGCTAAAGAAAGAGGTGTATCTTTTGTTCGTTCAGACTGTGCTTCCATATTAGCTACATTACTCAGGAGAATTTCAACAATTTTATCAAAACCTCCTGTAGCTGCTAATATTAATGGTGTAAATCCTTTCTTATCTCTATGTTCAATATTTGCACCTCGGACTAATAAAAGTTTAACTAACTCTTCATGTCCACCAGCACATGCAACTGTTAGAGCTGTATCATGGTTGCTCTCTGTTTGTGAATCTACATTGATGCCATATGATATGTCAGCATCACTGCCATATGACTCTCCAGTAGTCGTGGAGAATCCTGGAAATCCAAAAATTTAATAATTAGTTTAATCTATAAATTAAGTAATAATATAATTGCAACAATATTCTCAGATATTCTCTTACTGGAGCTAGCGACATCCGATTGGGCAACAGAATTTGATGCTGGGGTGTTATTTGATCCAGATTGGGGGGCTGAACTTGGTGGCTGGGGCCGAACTTGATAGCGCGCCTTTTTACCTTTATTTGTAGTAGTTGTCATAGCAGTAGTTGTTGATGTAGTTGTCGCTGAACGCTTATTTGATGACACTGACTCTGATGGTGTTTGAGTAGCGGCAGCCACTTGCGTAGGAACACAGTTGATCAATGTAGGTATTGTTGCAGTAGTAGGTTGTTGTGCTGTCGTTTCATCTACAATTATTTTTTAAGTTTTAATAATTGAATATACTATATAACATTTGAATACCACACTAATATATTATATTTTTTGTAATTCATTAAGTGATGAACAAAAATTAAAATAATAAGTTATATTTTAATCAATACTTTAAAATAAGTATACTTAATATATATATAAGTATATGTATAAAATATATACTTTAAAACCTATTTTATTTAATCAAATGTAAGTAAAAATTGTTTTTAAAATATCTAATATCATGATATACACTAACTAAACTCACATAAGAGTAGCCTCAAAGTAGTAAAAAGACTAGGACTATCTTTATAAGTAAAATTCAAAGAAGAATAGATTTTGATAATCTCAAAATCTAAGCTATACACCACAAAATAGGTATAGCAATCACAAAATGTTGTGCCTTAGCGTGGTGGTTACAATCAGTCACGCAACATGATTGAGTATGCACCGCCCGCTGCCACTAGTTCCCAGATGGGTGATCACCCGGAATCTTGGTGGCAATATTCTTGCACATACAAGTGTTGCAAACAAACCATACCAAACCTTACCCCCTACAATAGCTAATGGCTATAGTACCCGAGCTCAATACCAATAGAAATAAAAAAAACCCAAAATGGCGCAAGATATATAATACTATTTTAATTTATTTTTCTAAAAAAATTAATTATTATAGATGTGAAAACTAATAAAAAATATTTTTTTATGTAACAAAAATGAATAACTCACCCAAACTAAGCTGGGACACTGCACCTGCAAAATTAGCTATATCCATTGATGATAAATTTTTAATTCTAAAATCAATAGATGTTTGATTTTGAACATAATTCTGGAACAAAAATACATATATTGGGATAAACTCAAATATATTAAATAAAAAATAATTTACTTTGAACGATTGAGAAGAAAAAGTACTGCTTAATCCAGAATCAGAAGAATTGATATTGCAACGGTGGTTTTGAATTTCTTTTTGAAGTCGTTCATCTATATTTGGTACTTTAAAGTTTAAATTATGAATGACAAAATGTATAATATAAGGTATTTTATAATACTTACAGTTTGATATATCTTCAAGTGTGAGCGGGGATTCCCTAACTAAATTTTCTAGAAGTTCTGCATCAATACAATTTAAAGCTTTAAAGTCAATTCGTGAATTAAGATCACCAGGTAATGGCAACAAACCAGTTGTACCATGTGGTAAACTGTCATGTAAGGCTCCAGACAGTGGCAATAAATTCTTCACCATATTATCTGGAATTTGTAGGTCTTTACGAACTTTTAATAGGTGTTCACTCATTAGAGAACTTATCATTAATTCTTTAAGGTTGGCATGTCCACCATCATTTGCTTCTCGTTTAGCAGTTTGCTCTTCACAAAATTTGATCATACGAGCTGCTAATTCTTTATCACAGCCATCACCCGAATGTCTTTCAATAAACTAAAATTTAAAAATAAATACATGATTGATATAAAATTGAGTAGTTTCTACATTGTAAATTTAGTAAACCAAATAATTAAAATTACACACTTCAGCTTTAAATTGTGGTTTCATGGCTGCAACTCCTGCCATTACGCCTCTAGCATAATTGGCATCTAATGTCGCTTGAGTTGCTTCATTAAGACTCGTCATTCCTGCTAGAGGCTGAGCTGGTTTCTTTTTAAATTTGGCTTTGATTTTAGGTCTATCACTAATCGCAGTTGTTTGAACTACATCAGAACTAGCAGTCACAGGTTGGCTAGGATTATTTTTTGATCCTTCTCCTACTTTATTTGAACCCACAGATGTGTTACTTGCTGATGATTCTGTTGAAGGATTTTTAAAATATAATAAAGAAAATTAATAAATATTGTTAAGCAGTTCTGGATAAATTTGTGTTATCATAATATTTTAAAAAGTTTAAAATTTGTAATTACCAGCAATTGAACCATTAGATGAAGTGCTGGAATCTAAGACACCTGGTGATGATGCTGATAACGGCGGAGGTGTTGTCATCAATGTAACCATTGAAAGACTTCCATTTTCTTTTAACTCTTGTTCGACTCTCTGGAAAAAAAAAAAAATTATAGAAATAGGTATATTGATTTTTTCAAAATATAAACCATCTATACTCCATGCCACGAGAGAAGGAACCAGCGTCCCAACCGTAACACATTCGATTCCGCGCATCAACATGTATTTGACATACTCTAAATGGCACAAAGCGGGGAAATGCCTAGCCTGTATGCGCGAAACGGGTTCCTTTTCTCGTACCTCGGAGTATAGTTTTATATTTCTCAGATCATTTTTAAGATTTTGAAAGAAAATTTTTTAAATAGTTAATGCATGAACTTATCTTATTATATTCAATTTTCTTTAGGTTTCTATTAATTATCAACTTATATTTCTAATTATTAATTTCTGAAGCTGAATAATTTTCAGAAAATTATTGTCTAAATAGGTGTAATTTATTTTTTATTTTTATACTAATGAAACAAAAATGGTACTTTTATATGTACTATATACTTACTTTAAGATCTTCAGCAATCTGTTGCCTTTTAAATAATTGTTGCTCGATTGCAGCTGTATTAATAAGTGGTTTGGAAGTAGGAGTATTAGCTTTAACATTGTTTTCTTTGGGTAATTGAATTTTAAACTAGATGTAAAAGAAAATATTTTTAGATGTCAGTTAAAAACATAATTAGAAATAAATACTATTAATAAGGTAGTAAAATTTACCTGAACATCACTAAACGAATTATTGGGTGTGTTAAGTTGTGCTTTCCTTATCATAGCTTTTTGTATGCAAGAATTTGCATTATGTTTGGCATTAGGCCCATAACTTTCTACTATTCTACCAGCAATTGCATGAGCCTTAGACATAACCTGCACTTCAGATAATGCAGAATCATCAACAACTGGCACATCTTCAGCAGGAGTGGTAGGTACAGGTGATACAGGAGGTGTTAACATAACTGAATGCGGATAATCTAATAACAGTTTAACGACATTCGTATGACCACCTTTTGCTGCTTCTATAACCATGGTTGAGTTGTCTTTTAGTTTATGAAAAGGATCAGCTGAATGAGCGAGCAGTAGTTCAACAACTGAAAGGTGACCTCCAGCACAGGAAAGTGACAAAGGTGTATGGTCATTATTGGCAGTGACTCTATTTATATCAGCAGCTTTGGATATTAGAAATTGAACAGTACATAAGTGGCCAGCCCTACATGCTTTCATTAAAGGTGTACGACCACCTTCAGATTCGTGTTCCTAATAAGAATAATATTATTAATAAAATTAAAATTATTTAGGAATATTAAAAAGTACTCACAAGATTAGCACCAAACTGAAGTAACAAATCAGCAACATCTGTATGGCCATTTTCACAAGCATAGGTCAGAGCTGTATCAGCTGATGTAGTTTGAGCATGAACATCTGCACCACATTCTAAAAGGTATCGAACCAGGTCTATATGTCCTTCTTGAGCTGCTTCCATAAGAGGTGTTGATGCACCAAGCTCCAAAATTGCACCATTTTTTATTAGGAAATCAGCAACATCCAAAAATCCACCACAACATGCTAAGGTCAGAGCAGTCTCTTGAGTCTCTTCAGTCTGTGCATTAATATTTGCTCCTATATAACAAACTCTCAATTAATATTTATAAAAACAAGAACAGTATAATAGTATTCTTAATTAGTCCTTGATAATAATACATATAAATTACAAACTAATTTAAAACTCAGTAAAATCATAGTTCTATAAAAGGTGCTTAAATTAGGCTAAGGTACTCCCTCATTAACATGAGCTCCACAGGACCATATAATAACTTGTTCTTATTAAAAAAAAGTTGTGTTAATCGATACACACTTAACACAAATTTGTTTGATTTAACAGAGGAAGTTAAATGCACTATCAAATACTAATACATACTTCAAAATATAACACCTTTATTATACATATGAGAAATATATTATATAAGTACATTGATACTAAATAAATTAACTTTGAAAAAAATTTAAAAATTGCGTTTATATACATATCATTTTTTTATACATATGCTTCCTTTTCAAATTTTAATTGAGACTTTAACTATACACAACAAATCACTAACAAAATTAACAGTTAACTAATCGACAGATCAATTTAATATAATGAGAACATTTAACACTATACCAGATTGTATGCAGAGAGAGATGATGCATCAATTGCCTAAGTGTAATATCAAAAGATAAAATCATATAATAAATTTATAATATTTTACTACTATTAAAAAACATCAAACTCTTATTAACTATTGCTATAATACTCCATAAATTATAAAACAAAATGGATTGGTTTTTATATGAAAATAATGAATTGTATGGTCAGTGGAAAAGGGAATTGAAATGTTTGTCTATTCCTTGGATTAACCAACAGTTTTTGCTTTTGAACACACTGGTGTATTTTTTTTTATGTTATTCTGTATGGCAAATATTAATTACATTTTTAATTTAAAATTGTGTACTTGCAGAATCCTTAATATGTCTTTATTCATAAAAATATCTTCTTACTCTGTGATAAAAATAAAGAATATAATCCAGTTGCTTGCTGTACTGTATGCAGTCATTAAATTCTTATAAAAAAAACAAATAAATCAGCCCATTTTGGATTTTTATAGTGTAAATTATAACATTGCATCTCAATGTCAAGTCTATTTTTAATAGTAAGTTTTACAAGACAAGCAATTGTTATAAATATAGAGCTTTTTGATAATTTACTAAAAAATATGATGTTTAACAGATAGGTGGTTATTATGTAGGTAATACCTACATTATAATATAATAACTAAGTGTTTATGAGTTGTAAATATGGAATTCCCATCTAAATAACTATACTTTGATTTTTAGGTTCCAAGCACGGTTTTAGATTAATACAAATTACCCATACAATTATTTCATTGTGCGTTTAGGATAATTATATGATCAGCTTGATATAAACCATAATAATAATAATAATATGACAAAATACAATTAACTACAAATGCCCACACATAGTGTATATTCTCAATCGGAGTAACGAGTAGGTATGGAATGTTCTCTCACCAATCACCATTGAATAATATCGGCACTGGTATAAATTAGAATTTTTTCATGGGAAATAAATTCTGTACCAAATATAATTTGAAAAAGGTGGATAAGTGGATGTCGTTCTGCTGTACAGTAGGTTACAAGTGGTCACTGTATAATGGCTGGTATTAAATTGGAATTTAATGATATAATATCATTGTGTCAGAAAAACGATTCTGAGTGGAGACGGTATGTCAGTCTAGGTAAAAGACATATTATATACTTATCTATGGTATTAAAAAAAAAAATTGACCTATAATAGGAAGGTACCTATAATAAATTCCAAATTAATCATATCACAATATCCATTAGGTACTGATACACGTTATACATCAACAACAAACCGTGAAACTATCATAGATACATAATAGTATACTTTAGAAGTTTCAAGTAGATACCCACGAATAATATTATACAATCACAAAAAATAACTAAAATAGTTATTCTAGGTTTTTTAAAATGTATGTAATTTCATCTAAATTTGAACTTAAAATGACTATAAAAATAAACTGTGCTTATGTATTTTTTTAGATCTTTTGTTAACAGAATTAACTACTTACTTGGAATTTTTTTTTAAATTTTCAACCTTTAGATATAAAAGTTGAATATTTTATAATTTATGAATGTCAAAATAATAATAATAATTCAACTTTAAATTTGATAAATTTTGTCAAAATTCGAACTTTAAATGCTTATACGGTCAGTCAGCCTATGATATTACTAAGTATGATATTATAGTGAATAAAATAATTTATAACCTATTTACGTGGAACATTGTTTTAAATTTTCAATCCTTAAGGATAAAATTTGAACATTTTATAAATTTTTAACTACAAAATAATTATTACATTATAAATTTGATAAATTATGTCAAAATTCGAACTTTAAATTCTTATAAAAAAAAATTGTGCCCATGTATTTTTAATATTTTTTAACTGCTATTGTAACAATATATCAGGAGCCTTGCATTAAATTTTCACGATTTTTACACAACAAACAAAATGTTAGAAAAAATATATAAATAAATAGAAAAAAAAACTAAAAAAATTGAAAACCGAGAATGTCCGTAAACAGCTCAAAAAGAGTCAAAATATTTTCAGAGTTTTATGGTGTATAGAAAATGAAAATATTAACATTCAGTAAAATTTTCATGTATCTATAGTTATTCGTTCATGAACAACAATAAAAAACAAAACCGCTACATGAGAAATCGAATGAATATCCTATCTTGTAAAAATATAAATTTCAAACGCTCATAAAAATTTAATTTGACTTTCTTGTAGACATATTTTTTTTTGATAAAGGTAGACAGTATTATGAGGAATCTTGTATTACATTTTCAAATAATAGATTTAAAAAGAAAAATTTTTACCAATTCTCAACTCAAAATAATTTGCTAATTTTCCGTGATTTTTTCATATTTTGTCAATTTTTGAACTTTAAATGCTAATAAAAAAAAACTTTGACTAAGGATTTTTAATATTTATCAAATGTTATTGTAACAATATAGTAAGAGCCTTGTATCAAATGTTCAAGTATTTTTACTCATCAAATAAAGTTTTATTGACATTCATAGAAAAAAACTAATAAAATAGGTAACTGAAAATGTCCTATACCCAGACAGAAATTTCTTGTTTATTAATATTATTATAACATTTTAATAACGAATAATATTAGTATAACGTTATTATAATACTATTATAATATTATCATTACAAAATGCTGTCTGGGTTACAGTTCAAACAAATCAAAATATTTTGAAAATTTTATCGTGTATAGAAAATTCAAATATAAACCAGTAAAATTTTCTTGTATCCAAGGTCATTTGTATTAAAGTTACACCAAAAACTTTTGTCGATTTTATGAAAACAGATTTTGCGTAAAAATTCCCGTTTTCCTTAATTTTTCTTTTGTTTTTCACCACGTTTTTGAAAACTACTGGAAAAATTTTACTTTTGACCCTCCCAAAGTATTAACTAGATTCACTATGCTATCAGAAGAGATACTGTTGAAGAAAATCGAAGCACTTTAACTCTCCTAAAAGGTGATAACAAACACAAAAAAAAATAAAAAAAAACTCGCATCATTGTAAAATCAATACATTGATCGTTCCACTCAGAATCTAAAATAGCCAACAATTTTTAATCAAAGAAATCCAAATGTACTTTCAGCTCATTAAATCTTGTGTGAAGGGGCTTCAGTTGATGAAAAAAAGTGACTATTTAACCAAAAAGCTAGACAAAACTGGAGGAATTTGGTTTGACGGATTTTAATTTTGAAAACTGTTTATGATTGATTAACAAGTTTACTAGGTTTAATCAGAGGTGATTTTTAATATTCCAATTATTGTTAGTATCATAATGAACAATATAAATACGAAAATATCATATTATTATTCATGGACATAACAGCTGAAAAAATACATATTCAAAATCGCCTCGACCTAAACCTTGTAAACTTGGAAATCAATGAAAATCAGTCAAGAAGTTAAGATGTATAAAAAAAGATTATTTAATCAAAAGGAGATAAATTATATATTACATTAGATGACATTTCTTATATATAGTGAAATTTTGTTGTTTGTTACTTTTGGAGTTATTTATCGTTTTTGATAT
This sequence comes from Acyrthosiphon pisum, assembly GCF_005508785.2. NCBI lineage: Eukaryota > Metazoa > Arthropoda > Insecta > Hemiptera > Aphididae > Acyrthosiphon > Acyrthosiphon pisum. The sequence continues at coordinate 78,250,040 of NC_042494.1, forward strand.
TGATACTGTATAACCATCAATTCATTAATGAACTTATGAAGAAAATATTAGAGGTTCAATTTAATTTAATATAATAACTAAAAGGTAAAAATATTTAGTTACCTTTACTCAACAAAACGGACACCATATCTTCATGACCTTCTCGAGCAGCTTCCATGAGAGGAGTATAGCCTTCATCATTAACTTCTTCAATATTCGCCCCACGGTCAATCAACAATAATGCAAGCTCAACGTGGCCACCGCATGCAGCTAAGGTGAGAGGCGACTCAAAACTATCAGTTGGCATATTAACTTGAGCACCAGAATCTAATAAAAGTCTCGCAACCTCTACATGACCATCCATCGATGCCTCCATTAAAGCAGTGTGCATTTCATCTGTTTTATGTTCCTTCAACAGAAAAATAATTGAATAAATATACAGAGTACTTCAAAATAATTATTTACTTTAAAATTAATATTAAATTAAAATATATCATTAAAAATGATTTGAAATTACTTGATCAGCTCCAGCAGCTAACAAAAAACGAACCATTTCTAGATGGCCTTTGTAACATGCTAATGTTAATGCACTTTCCTTAAATTCATTGGAATGAGTATTAATACCAGCTCCGTGTTCGAGTAGAATCTATTTGATGAAAATAATATTTGATAGTGAAAAAATATATTATAGTCTCCAAATAAAAGGGCAATATTTTAGTAACTCATACTTTTGCTACTGGAACATGCCCAGCACTTGCGGCTTCCATGAGGGGTGTATGTCCATTTTCATTATGATCTTCAACATTAGCTCCATAATTTAAAAGTTCTTTTACAGTATCAACATGGCCTCCAGCACATGCATACATTAATGGTGTATTTCCTGTAAAATAAACATATTTAAATTTATTATAATTACAGTTTATATAATAAAATAACATTTTATAAATATTTAAATACAAATACTTAATTAGAATATATTAGACCAACCTGTGGATGATAAAGCGTTTACAACAGCTCCATGAGCAAGTAATAGCCTAACAATCTCCACAAATCCAGAAGACGCAGCTTCCATAAGTGGTGTACAATCTCCTTTAATACCCCTATCTTCGACATTGGCTTGCATTGCCAATAAGACCTAAAATATTTTTATTCATATTTTGAAATATGTGAAATAATTGAATGTTATTAAAATTGTTATCTTCACAATTGTTCAGTGAGTTAAGCGAGAGCATTTAAAATATATGAAAGTATTTAATATTTAAAAGTATTTTAAAATAATAACTAACCTGAGCTAATTCATAATAACCTGCTGAACAAGCAAGGGACAACAAACTTTCTCCCTCTTCAGATGTCTCGTGAACCGATCGACCTTCTGTTAACAGTTTACGAACAGCTCCAACGTCCCCATCATGACATGCTTCGACTAGTGTCCTGAAATTTGATTTGATAATTTTTCGGCTTGTACTAACTGTGGCCATAATATCCAACATACTTATTATCATTTTTGGTTTCTGCTCTCATCCGTGTCAAAGCTGCTGCCGCCTCGTCTAAAGCACAAGAAACACTATTCGTTAATTTTCGCAGCACTTCAGGGTCTGTGGTCGTCTCAATTGGAACGCCCAGTTTAGTCAGACCTAAACCGCATACGTTTGCACCTGTTAGTTCATTCAAAATAAATCATAGTTTTTTTTAAGGAGAAACCTAAGATTACCACCTTATTTTTTTAAAAAATTACTTACTTGGCCTAAGCATAGATCCGGCTGCTTGAAGAAGTGCTTCTAATTGGCGATGGGTGTCAGGATCTCCTTCTATACTTTGTTCAGTATCTGTATCGTCTGCTGCTATTAGAAAGGTTGAATTTAAATGGTTATTAGGATCTCGACATAATTTCTCTCGATTTATACCAAACCTACCAACCTATAACATAAATTAAAAGTTGATATAAATGCATTGTATAAATATATAAATATTAAAATAGAGTAAATATTTAGAAATTAGAATAAATTTAAGTTTTAAAAATAACCTTAATACTAAAAATTAAAAATATATTATATTTATAATTCATTGTAACGCCTAATTTAAAACATATATTAAAACATTAGTCGAAGTCATTTATTATTAATAATATTATTTACTTATAGTATAGATTGGTTGTAGACTAATTTTGTCAAGAGTACTTATAACTATGTTGATTATTAAAAAACTTGGAAGATCATTATTTTATCTTTGATTCCTAATTAATAATAATAATTAATTTAACTGATAAGAAAATTTTAATTAACATCAACTCAATTATAAAATATGGAAAACATAATTTATTTACCTACTAATGTATAATTATTGAATGGTAACAAATTATTTAATTCCACATCTACTTTTAACCTAATCTTAAATAGAAAATATAGGTAAAGTATGATCTATATATATAAAAAATAAATATATAAGAGGTACCTACATTACCTAAATTAATTATATAAAAACAATATTCAAAAATGCATTAATTTGAAAATTCTATTTAACATTTTAGAAGTTGAAGGTACTAAAAACAGTAAGTTTTTGAGTTTAATCTAAAATAAAATAAAGTAGGTAATTATTTTCAATAAAAATAAAAATGCTTGATAAAGGTCTGTGTGCTCGATAGTTAATTAATTAGTTAAATTAATATATATTTTAAATCAATACTAATATTTAGTATAGGATTTATTGCCTTTATTTTTATAAGTTGTATACCTATCATTACATTACTTACTTATTCGGACAAAAATATATCATTGATAAATTTAAAACTAATGACTAAATTTACAAGCATGACACCTAACTTTATAAAGTCATGTAAAATAGTTTAATTAATATCAGCATTATTTCAAACTTGTTCCACAATATTTATGTAAATAGCGAGTACTAAAATTATCTATATTTGTTTATACTTTATTAATATAACTATACTTAGGGCTGTTCTTACAATGTCCAGTCAAGTGTCTGTTAACATTAAGCCCTAATTCTACTGACTCAGGTATAAAGAATTACCTAAATGTACAGTTTAAAAAAGATTCCTAATTTTTATTTGAATATAACTAAATAATATAAATTCTAATAGCATAAACAAAAATAAAATATTATAGAAGTAAATTAGACAACTACCCAGAACATAAAAAAAAACAGAACTGAGGGAACTCAAAAAATACCTTTTATTAAAGATAGACCAGAAGTGAAAGATAAGTACGTCAGATAAATTAAATGCGCCAAAAGTGGGGGAGGGGACATTACAAAATACATTTTATAGTCAAATTTTTGGTGAGAAAAAAATTGAACGCCCATCAAATCTTTGATATACAGACCACGGCAGTAATCATACTGGACACTATATCACAATATCGTGATAATTATTAATTACCGTACGATAAACTGCAAAATTTTTTTATATTATAGTCGAAGTCTGTAGTGGAAAACCTATAGTCGGTTCAAAAACACACACACACACCACTGACGGTCGCAAGAATATCACGACTACTACACGACGTCGGTTTTGGTACACACGTTGATTGTGGAGAAAATCACCGAAAGACAAACATGTCAATAGCGCAATAATTCTTTGACAGACTACAGAGACACACAAACACGACTGCACTAGAACGAGGTGACGTACGTAAGCGGAGTCGCCGAGAACAATACGCCATACGGCGATGGAGTGGAAGCGGTGGCGGTAGTGGCGGTGCTGGCGGCGGCGGTATGCGCCGCGTACATTAGAAAATCTCGATGCGATTGACCCCGGACTGGAGGAAATCAAAATAATGGGAATACCAATAGTGGGCAAAAAAAAAGCCACACCAACACTCGACAGACTTCCCCATACTCATAATAATAATAATTAATATCGTCACAATCGTAGTAGTTGCATTATAGTTATTATCATTATTGTTGTCGTACGTATACAGGCAATGGCAAAATACGTACAACGCCATTGTTATCGGTCGGAGAGACCAGAGAAGTGTATATAGAGACAAAATGAAAACAGACCGGGCCAAACTACGATAATAACAGCAGACGGAATACGCGTTACTACAATATTATTATTATTATTACTATTATTATTATTATTATTATTATAGGTATAGACGTCGTTTGTAATGTTTTAATTGACGAGAGAAAATAATTTTGAAATAAGGTACTCTCGACACTCGTACGATATATATATACTTTTTTTTTAGGTTAGGTTGTCATGCATACACACTCCTCCCCCCTCACCAGGTCCGACTGGGCGGAAACCAGTTGTGACAAAGGGTGCCCCACGGCTGCGGAATGTTGGGGGGGATCGGATTTTCATGAAAACCCCCGAAAGGTCACGGTGACGTCACGTCGCACTAAAAACCGAAATTATAGTCGTGTTACTCACGGAACTGTAGACGAGAGCGGCGGGGATGACGAAACCGATCGAGAGGAAAATTCAAACTCAAAAAAATATTAAATGCCTATTGCGATACGAATAATTTACGTTTTATTCGTTCCCGTACGTCGGCGGCCTATGTACTAATAATAATTTATCATTATCACTACTACAGTATGAAATATTACATTATATTATACTAATATTAATGTGTATACGATGCGTGCGTACATAACAATATGCGATATTTATTATTATGATATATGCGTACTTCTGATAATTCTCCTTCGGAACCGGACGACCCAGACAAGTACATTTGGTGATCAGGTTCGTCGTACTCGTCGTCTTGGTATTCCGACTCGGAGACGGACTGCAATCTTTTGTCGATGCAATTGTTGTCCGAGGGCTGGACGGGCGTCGGGGGCGTGAACGAGGGGCCGGCTGACGACGGTGCAGCCGTGGCGTTTCCGCCGCTCGATGTCGTGGGTATTTGTTCCATGACGACGACGTTTATCCGGCTCCCTTTGGTGGAAGGCCGACGGTCGCCTTTTTTCTTTAATTTACCGATTTTTGCGCGGGCGGTCTCAGACACGGCACACGATACCGCAGACGGCGCACACTAACTACTATAGTTACTACTCCAGCAATTACAACTACACGACTGCGACGCGGCTCCCCAGCGCACCACTCGCGCGGCGATGACCCGTGCGCGACCGCGATATCAATGATCCATCACGCGCAACACAGTCGCGGTGGTATCACAGGATGCCCGATAGCGAACAATAATGTGATATTATTTTTACGGCCACTGGGCCGCGGCTGAATATTGTAACGTCTACTGCACTAGACACTCGCGGAATGAACGGTGTGGCCGGACGTGCGTGCGTACGGTCGTTTTGTCGAGGGGTTTACTGGCGATTATTCCGTGTCGGCGTTTTTTCACGACGAATTATCAAAAACGAGTGCGGGATTGCGGAAAAATAGTTCGCCATGTCTACGACGGCGCCCCCTCCTCGACCAGAAATTTACTACTACTGCCGCTGCTGTTACTACTACTATAACAATACTACTACTACTACACTACTACTACTACTACTACTACTACTACTACTACTACACTACTACTACTAGTATTACTACTACTACTACTACTACTACTACTACTACTTCTACTATTACTACTAGTTACTACTTCCACAGTACAGAGATACGTCTTTTTGTATACACGGCGGTAGCTCTATCTATCTAACAATTAAACTACCACCGTCGTACGGAAGGAACTTGTTTTAGGCATATAGACGTAGGTATTCTGTCCTCGATGAGGTATATCATTAATCCTGATTCCGTCCCTGTGACCCTGCTGCTCATCCTTCATTTGGCATCTCACTCCCACATACCCACTATTTTTTCCTCCAAGAGCCAAATGCCAATGCATACTGCTTCGCAAATTTCGCTCATCTCCATTGATTCATTATTTCATTGTTCATTCATCATCTGTGTTTTACGTAGTTACTTGTTCGATTATTTAACATTCCTGAATCATTGAATCCTCGATTAATCCGTATAATAACATTATTAATTATTATATTAATATATTACCATTTACCACCATGGCTTAAAACATAATATTTTGTATTAATAATCATTCATTACTCATTAGTCATTACCAAATACCACCCACCAATTTTTAAACAGATGATTCATAACCAAATATCGATCATCATTCAAACCACGAAAAAATACATTTAATTTGCGATGATTTAAACATTTCAAAAATTTGAACCACTGAAGTTGTATGACAGACACTTAAGCTCAATGAACGCTTAAGCGACCCTCACACGATCAGTGTTAATGAATATTCTGTATATTTCTCAAATGGTTAGTACCTACAGACCCACAATCAATTTCTTTTGTCTTTTTACTATACAACTGCTTAAGCCAAGTGTTCGGTGTCAATACTGGAGTAATGTCATTATCTACCTCAATCGTACAATTAAATCATCGGTAAGCAAATACTGGAGACTCAATATCTGATTTTTCCGTTAGTCATTGGTATGACAGTATCATTTTTCTATACTGTCTACTGACAGAACGTCAATAGCTATCAATCACAGCACAGAATCATTGATACATTCAAGAGAGCACATCCGCTTACATTCTCTCTCTCTTACAAACGAAAACATATCAAATTGTAAGGTCAGCAGGACACGTATGAGTTTGTAAGGAAGAGAGGGAACGCATGCAGCTAGCTCCCTCTTAACCATAGTTTAACAGTATGTGGTCAGGAATCAGGATCTGAAATACTTTCAATAATATTCATTGTGTAAAGGCTGTTTTATGTATATTAATACATTATATTTTATTTCATTACATCATTTGCATACAAAGTACAAACATTGAAACATTTATACTCTATAAACAAATTACAAATTATTTACAAGGCACTTCTGCTGCCACTCTGAAATGTAAAAAATTCAAATAAACCTAGAAGAATTTCATCAGTTACCTTGACGATTGATGTAATATCTTATTTGAACATAAATAGGAAACAGAACACCTCAATAAATCAATGATGGAAATGAAACTGAACACTTAGCCGCTATAATCAATAAAAAGAAAAATTAATTTTTTTAAATTTGTATGATTAGAGTATTGAACTATAATCAGTTACATTTGGGATTTAAAACTTACAAACAAAATGTTTATTGAACATAATTTGATATTTCATAAGAGATCAATAATCACTGAACAGAAATTGGTTATCAATAAACATCAAAATTAACTCAAAACACAACACTGTATATTTATAAAGATCTTATTTTAATTAATAAAAAACCTGGCTTATTAATAAGCAAGTATACAAAAATAAATATTTAAAAACAAAATTATATCCCGTAAAAAACTATAACAACATTAACATAACTTTAAAAATGTATCATATTATATTATGCACACCATTAACCATACATAATCTTCCGTCCTCAACTAAATAACAAAAGTTTAAAATTTAAAAACTTGTAATGGAACTGGCTTATATTTTTTTAATACTCTTTCAAGTGATTCACTTGATTTGAGACCAAACGTTTCTAAACAATGTCGATCCATTAATCCTATAGATCCTCCAGATACAGACTGTAGGAATTTCCAATATGATGGTCTTAAGTTATGAGGTTCAAGTATAGCTGCATGAAATAAAATAGCTGTAGAAAAACAATGAAAGAATACATTTGCTTGTGGTAAATCAGGAAATAGTCCATTGCTAAAACCTTTAATATACATTATCTGAAAACAAAATATAGTTGAGTAATTAAATTATTCAATACAGTGTTTAATTATATTAATTTGATAAAATAGTACCTGCAATGTTTTCAACATAACATATAAAGCAATTGTGTTATTACGATACAAACAAAAAGTGAGACTAGCCAATGATCCTGCAGGAATGCATATGTATTTTGAATCTTTACCTAGTAATCTTCTCATTACACATGATACAATCTAAAATATAATAAAAACAATTTAAAGAAAACAAATCTAATAACATCAATCTTTTAAAAAAAATTAAATAGCTACTCTATAAATGGAAGAAAATCCTCCAAGAAACGCTCCTAAACTAAATGTATCTGGCGATATCATTAGTTTAAAAATATAACTCGGTTTACGTAAAATACGATTGGCTTGTAACAAGGACTTCAGACTTAATTGTAGTGTATAACCAACTAAAAATAATCTTGTTCCTGACTAAAATTAAAAAAACGATATGTATAGAGAAACAATATAAATTTTAAGAACTCATTTTTTACTCACACTAAGAATGTAATGTAAACAACCATAAGCGTGTGGACAAACATCACTGGTCCAAATAATTTTTAATTCACTGTCTATAGTACAGTAAGCTTGACGTATATCAGTAATTGCTTGTCGAATAGTATCTTGATTTGATTTCTCCAACTGAGGAGTTTGAGGAGATAACAATGGTTTTGCATAATCATTTTCTTCAGACGGACCAACAACAAACCTTCAAAATACATGCAATTAATTTATGTACCTACCAGTGGCGTGCCGAACTGACAAGCAGACCTGAGGAAAACTATACAATTTGATCCCCCTCCCCACCAACCAACAGTTTTTTCACTATTTTTTTTTATTATTCAAAATAATAAATATTATTAAATTTTTTTAGGTATAAGTTGCGCACCTATACTAACCTACACACCCACCCACCCAAATTTCCCTTGAGGCAATTGCCTCAAAAAATGACTGTTTGGCACGCCACTGGTACCTACAACGATTCACAAAGTGTACACCACAATGTCTTTAAAGAGGCACGATGCTGCTGTAGAATTGTATATCGTCCAAAAATAAATTTGAAAACCCAATGATGGCGGCGATAGAAACAATTATGTAAATAAAAGTGTATAAATTATGAACAATTTTAATTATATACATATTTTAAAATTACCCATTACAATTTTTTCTGGTTTTTATTTTTATTTTTTTCTATTTTTTATGATTAGTCATGCTAAAACTTGTTAAGGGCCATTAAAAAACCTTAATTTAAAAAGGGGTGCCGAATACTAAACAGGTTTGGGAACTGCTGACCTAGAATATATTACTCTGAATAAAACAATATTCAAAATCACTCAAATAATTGGTGTAATTTAATTTTTTAATTATTTATTTATGATTGTTATGCCTATGATAAAATACATTATTTTTATCACTGCAATTGCTGCATAGTGTAATTGTTTTACATAACAAACTAAAAATAAAATTTACCTTGCAATAAAAAATAATTTGAGTAATTCAGTTTGATTTCGTTTAGTTCTATTTATATAATGTATGCAATTAAAAAAAAAAAAAGCAATATGGATACAAGTGAATCCCAACCTTTATAAATAGTATTACTCTTAACATAAGGTCTGACATTGTGATCCTACTTTCAAGATTATATATTAAATTTAAACATTTAAACAATAGACATTGGCGCAACTAGGGTATGTGCTTTGGGTCCTTGTACTTCCTCAGTCAAAATAAGTATCCCTAAAAAATGAAAACTTCGGTTTTGCAGGCTTACTATACCCACCCACTCCTAACAGGTTTTGCAACTGCGTCACTGGAATTGACTAATCATTATCTGTACTTCAACGTTAACTGTTTATAATATTTCCATTACTCATAACTTACCTTAAAATATTGTAAAAATGCCAATTTACAAACAAAGATAATGTTCTAAACCTCAAGTTTGATAATGGATCAATCAATTTGCTCTAATACTAAATCTAACAACCAATAGAAGGCTGGTTCTGCTGTACATACATTTGTTATGTTGGGCAAGTGTCAGAGTAAAAAAACAAATATTATGCTGACATTCTCTTAATTATGCACATTATAATATATATAATTGATAAATTTTTAAATGTTTAAAAGCATTACACACATGGTATTAAACATTGGTTCAATCAACTCGCTAATTTTAAATAGTTAATTTTTGTAGAACATTATAAACTAGTGTATCAAATAGTTTTAAGTTACATGGATTAAAAAAATTGTATTTACCTTAAAAGGGAATATATTGAATCTGTCTTATTATGCTGTCCTCTAAAAAAATAAAGCAGTAGTGTAATCGATGACCCAAAGATAAACAAATCTCCATAAGGAATCGGTTTTATAATGCCTCTATTAACCATCATATTATAGAATGTTTCTGAGGCCTTAAAATAGAATATTATTTTTATATACATTTGGCTTCAACTAAATTAATATAATTTAAATACACACTATTGTGTGATTAACTCGGGTATTAAACATAAGTTATTAAAATGACTTACAACATTTGTTACATAGAGACTTAATAATCCTCGTCTAGATGGCCTTTCAATTAATATAGCAACTAGACTGGATAGAAAACATGGAAGAAATGCTACACTTAGCACATTGAATTTTCCAAATAATCTTCTGGAATTATATAATAATACTATTAACAGACAATACACATTAAATACTACTTCTTATATATTTTATCTGAGACAACCAATAATTATTTTGATAAAAAAAAAATTTTATAACTAGATTTCAGTGGATTAAAATCAGCTAGGAATCATTAAATTCACCTTACAGCTGGATAATCTCCAAGGTTCCAAACATGTAATTACTTATACAAAATATCAAGTACAATATTATACAACATATTTTATATATTATGATTATCATTCATCAAATTACTCGTCAAATGAGCTGTCACACAATTATATAGTTTCTGAGAGTACCTTAATAAGCACACAGCAGATGAAAAACCGAATGCATGGCACGAGAGGAAAGCAGTTGACTGTAAAATACTCAACAGGGTTCGTTTGAGTTCCTTCTTGGTCGGCTTTCGACCTTTCATTAGTAAAGTCAACTGCCGATTAAAATAAATAAATTACACATGAGTAGTTTAAAAATGAATATAATAGACATAATAATTCAATATAATACCATGTAAGTGGTAACATAAATCCGAAATGAAGCTTGGATCGAATGAATGAGTAAACCGGCACTTGCGTCGCAACATGAAGACACCCATGGGTGCATGAATTCATGACAAGATGTATCTATTGTTTTTAATATTTTACTAGCCACCACCATGTTATATAAAGGTACAAAATACCAATTATAATAATATGATCGTGTATGTTTGAAAAACACAGTGTCGACAGAGATTCAAACTGTCTTACAACAACTTGCGACAATACCTACATTATTTTTAATTATATATTTAAATGAAAAATATTTCTAAAAATGTAGTTAAAAACAAACTAATATACTTAACAGTTACTTACTAGTAATCACAATATCAATATTAGTTGAAATGTATAATAACGATTTCATTACTATTAAATGTCGAATACACAGAATAGTGAATACTGAATACTGATCGACTAATCTTTGACCTGGACGTCTTCTATAATTCTAATAGTTCTATACCCCGTTGTGATTTGTGATTCTGAAATATGAATTTCCTATAGTTATTAGTTTTCAACTTTCACGAATTCTTATCTCCGTACCTCTTATCTATATCGTACATGATAATATTTTGATAACGGTTATAACCACGATCACGGTCTTAGAAGCACGATAGAAGCACGATATACACGATATACAAAGATATACCAAACGGTCTATGCTTTGCACCACGGATATAGATGCTAGTATCTATATCCGTGCTTTGCACAGGCAGAAAACGGCTACGAAACCGCGATATGTTATGGACTGCCTACTAGCACCATCTAGGTGATTAACTTGGGAACTATTTGTTATCACGAAATATTCAAAAGGAAAAAAAATTGTAATTATTAAATAAGTTATATGGCTAATACCATAGAAAAAAATGTAAAACATATTAAAACAAAAGACAATAAATACAATAAATAATATTAATGATTAATTATAAATATTTAATAGTTAAAAGTTAACTAAATAAAATAAATAAATTAGCTAAATTAAATAATACAACGTAGGTACTACTATTAGTTATTACTAATAACAATGTAAATCTAATATAAAATATCCACACTGACAAACCGTCTCCACTCAGAATCGTTTTTCTTATACAGTGATATTATATCATTGAATTCAAAATTAATACTATCCATTATACACTGACCCACTTGTAACCTAATGTACAGCAGAGCGACATCCACTTACCCACCTTTTTTTTCTTTTAATGGTGCGTACATTTTCTTTGTATATTTTATTTAATATTTTTGAACAAAAAATGTATCAGCTATTAAACTTACAACTTACTAATCATAATTATTCTTATTCTTATTCATATAATTCTATTGGACTTTTGGATTTTGGGTTTAAAATAATAATAAAAATGTAGGTATGAATTTAAATTATATTTTTTATTTTAAAATTAACTTAAAAGAACCCTACATCCACATGTAGTGTCTCCATCTTACACATATAAAATATAGCAAAAACTGTTTTCGTGCGGGAAAAAACCGAGAAGTCTACATTTAATAATTACTAAGAAACGAAATTTTCACCACATGAAACGGAGAACTTTAGCTATGAAATAACTGTTTTATTTTTCGATATAAAAACTACAAAAAAAGTTATTGGGGTTTGAAAAACCCAGAAAATAATGGATTTTTAAACGGTATGAACTTTTTTCCTATAAGTGATATCAAATAAATAAAAACGATATTACACAGAAAATGTTCTGAACTATATTGTATATCAATTTGGAATCTTAACTATCACTATTTAGCCTGAGTGGTTTGATCCAGCTCAAAACAGTTGTTGCAATGTTGTACATTTGTAAGATGGAGATACAACATGTAGGTAGGTGTAGCGACCACTTAATTCCAATATTTTAATAGTACCCACACATGCCATAAAACAGTAAAATATAAATGGTTGATGTATGATGTTCATCAGTCATCACCAAATCAACACAATGAACTAAAATTAAATTTTTAATAAGTCATTAATATTTAGTTATAATACCCTAATTCTATAAAATAAATACTAAAAAAAAGTTGAAAATATGGTTAAGTGCCTAAGGCCTAACTAAATATTATTTCAGCCCTTAAAAAAATATATAGTTAGAATATTAACATTTTTCTTTATTATTAACAAAATACCTTTAAAGGATCATATTGTAATAAATGATAACTGTAGTCAATCGCAAGATTACATTAAAAAACTAGTAGATAACTTGCAAAAGCAATTTTTACAAAAAAATATTTTTACATGATTATTTAAAAATTATCATTTTGAATACATAGAATAGGCAAGAAATATTTGACTCTACGTTTTGGTCCTTTTGGCACTACCATATGGCTTTGTTGAACACTGTATGATATAGTGGCGTACACGTGATGTGGGTTTTAGATGGTCACAAACCTTTGAAACCTTAAATTGCCTTTTTTTAATCACAAAATTTGTATTTATTTTGTAATTATTAGTATGGAATTGGAGGGAAAAAACTAAAAAAATAAGAACTTTTATTGTAATTTACAAAGTACATTAATATAAAAATTCAGTAATTTGAAATGAGTTTTTTTATTTTTTAATCAATTTTATGAGAATCATGTATACGCCACTGGTATGACAAATCATTTATTGCAAAAAAAATAATTACAATTTAATATCTAAAAACATTACTAACAAGAACACATCAAAATATAATAATATTGCACATTCATGACGCAGTATAATCTACAATATTGACTTAAAATATATAACACAATATTTAATAAAGTAATAATTCAGTTTAGAGCTGTTTATGTTAGCATAGGCCAACTGACATTTAAAATTACAAAACTATAATTAATATTATATATTCTCAATACTTTGATCAATATTTTTTGTCAAAATTATCACAGAAAACAATAACTTTAAAGTTTAAATATTATAATAATTACTGATGTGAAAATTCTGAAGCCCATTTTTCATTCAGGCTGGTAAATCATAGGTAACAAAAATATATTTACTTTTAGTCTATATAGTAAAATATGGTTTGATATTTCTTATTTAATATTATATATAATAAATATTTGTTCTGCATTGACCCTGCATTTGTGATCTCCTTAAAAAATAAAAAAAAACAATATATTAATTGTACAAAACGATAATATAATGAACAGGGCTAGAATTTATATGCAACAGCATGTTTTTTTTGCTACTTCTGATTATTGATTTTGTCAGTAATGTCCACGAATCACCTCATGATGAGATAAATGGTGGTATTTTTATTTTGCATGTTTTTGCATATTTTGGATAAAATGCATATTATTGCATATATTGAATAAAATTAATATTATTGCATATTTCGATTATAAGAATGTAAAAAATGCATGTTTTATAGTATATTTCATAAAACTTGGTTTTTTTGTCAAACATTAATTGTATTTCATGTAACACGCACGTAGTTAATGTGAATTATACATTTTATTTCTAAATTATACCTATTATTTTAAGACAAACAGCCTATCATTGATGTATATTAATAAATAAATATTTTTTTTGTAACTATATTTTAGTGTTTATCTTATAAAAAATACATATTTTACAATTTTTTATTGCATATAAATCCTAGCCCTGATAATGAATATATAAAATATGTGTTTTACATGCACATATTATTAATTGAATATTTATAAGTGTATGTAATACGGACGTGGTACGAAACACGCTAGAATTCCGAAAGTTGAAAATTGAAATACCAAAAAGTACAAAATATCGACGAGGACGTTACACCGCGGACACTTGTTGTCACCGTCTTACAAGTGCGTAACATACCAAATTGTACGCTGAGAAGACACGTTTAACGGAGGTTAAGGGGATTCCTGTTTTTGTCTAACACATGCGCGCATAGTATTTTAGACGTGTTTTTTGCCAAACATACCAATTTATCTAATGAAGCGATAAGAATTCTGAAAACAGATTTGAATTTGTCGTTAAGTCTACTTGAAATCGGCTTTCCCAAATTTTTGATTTTATCCCCCAAATTCTTAAAAATGTCATATTCAAAAATAATACTTAAAAATTCTGCTACTTCAAGTTAAAATCAAAAAATCAAAAATGTGGGAAAGTCGATTTCAAGTAGACTTGGCGACAAATTCAAATCTGTTTTCAGAATCTTATCACTTCAATAGATCAATTGGAATATTTGGCAAAAAACAAGTCTAAAATACTATGTCGCGCGTGTGTTAGACAAAAACAGAAAATCACGGTATCGAATCACCTTATTTAAAAATTCGAGTGAATTGACCTATTATAAAATTTAAAGGTAAAATATTATCCATGAAACCTCGTCGGCTTTTTATTATACTTTAATTTTAAATCGAGTTATGAGCGTTATTTTAATATACTAAAAAGTTTACATTCCCTAGATAATAATTGGGTAGGTAATCTTACATTTAAATTTTATAATAAGTCAAGTCATCTGTCATTCTAATTTTGAAACTAACGGAGCTAAACGTGTTCTGCACTTCTGCTGGGCGTACAAATTTCTATGTCACGCAATTGCAAGATGGAGACAACAAATGAGAGTGCTATCTTAAATGTCAGTACTAATAAAATAAAATGGCATCGCAATATTATTATGTCGCTTTATATTACTGCACCTAAACGAATCTCAGGGCCGTAACATATGATTTGTGTTTTTTAAATGTCATCGCTCCAAAATTCCTGCATTTTTATATTTTGTTTCTTACGACTTGTAAGTTTGTTACGTCACATTTGTTGCTATTTAGCAGTAGTAACATTGTATGGGCTTCTCACCAGTCACCATGCACAGTTCCTGTCTTCCTTCCCATCGCTTATTCCCCATTTTTTCAGATTCTCCCTCGAACTGTGCGTAAGCCATTAAGTGTCTTCAGAACATCCACAGGGTACCTGTACGATGACAGTCATCGGTGGTAATTTGTGTTTAGGCAGATATTTAGACACTTGAACGAAAATAATGCACGTTGTTTAATGCACGTCTCAGTGTCGCACAGAATAAAACACGCGGAATATCGAGGTAACAATGTTATACACAATCGGTATAGAGTAAAGTCACCTATTACAAAAAAGATAGAGAATAATATTTTTGAGGAAATGACATGTCGATTTTATATTTTATTATTATTTGACTTTGTATTCCACTTTCAAAATAAATAAAAAAATTTTGTAAATTTAAATATTTAAATTGATTTGAGACAATATTTAGACAAATCGATATGTCATTCCCTCAAAAGTATTATTCTTTATCTTTTTTGTAATAAGTGACTTTACTCTAAGATTACTTAAACGCATAGAAAAAATGATTTTGCGTAAATGCATTTTGTCTATGTTGCACGTGGGCCAGAGAGAGAAAACGAATAGTGCGCTGACTCTTAAGAGGACGTTACACCACGGACATTTGTTGTACATGTCTGTAAAAATATCAGTGTGCATTTTTTATACAACCAAAAACCAAATTTCAGGAGATAATTCAACACATTCATTTAGTTTCAATTTATTATATATATACAAGTATTTCAATTAGCATTGATAAAAAAATATAATTAATAACATATAAAGAAATTGAGGTTAGCTGTTTTAACAAAAATTGTATACATTTCACAAAAGAAATTATGAAATATAGATTGCATGATATATAATATGTTTAAAATAAAAACAAATTTTGGTACCAATAATTGATGTTTCATTTAAAAAAAAAAAAAAACAAAATATATAAGAAGAAAATTATAATAAAGAAAATAATTATGTACCAGACAAAATAACACAATTAAAAAAAAAATACATTGAAGGGAATAACATTTGGAGATGCAAGAATGTTGATGAAAATATGAATTGTATTAGCATTGAGAATTGGCACTCATGCACTTCTTATGCTTTGTATGAGTTGAAATATAACTGAAAATAAATAAACACAAATTACTATGCGTTATTAATAGCACATTTTAATTCAAATATAATATATTATAATATAATTATAATAGTTTCAAAATAATACACGTTAGGCTCATTTATTTATTTTTAAAATTAAAGTTAAAATAACTAATCATACTTATGAACTAAAGAACAATATAAAATAAATAATTATTTGATGATAGTGTATTCAACAAATGGAGTCAAATAGGGTACCTGGATGTACTAACCGCATTTGTTAAAGGGATTTCACTACTATTTATAAAATATAAATATATGTAATAATTAATTATAGTTATAAAATTGTAAATACAGTTTTATTTGTAAATAAAATTAATGTGCAGTCAGCTGTATGTCGGTGGGTTTTTGTCAAAGGGTTAGTATATTCATATAGCCAATAAATTAAGTACAGTAAAACTCCGATTATCCGGACTAATTAATGTCAAGGGTGGTCCGGATAAGCAAATATCCGGATGATTGACATATGACATTTTAAAAGATATATAGTGACATTGTAACACGACAATTCACTCGTTATAACAATTGAAAGACTAAACTGTGCGACGATTAGACAACAACTGACCATTGGCGCATTTGTCTGTGTTTTGTTGGAAGTTTTTTTACGATAATTCCAACAAAACACAGATAATGTTCTTAGCGTCAAATTTCATAATAGGTCGATTTGCTTTAATTTTTAAGCTAACGGCATAAAACTTGAAATTCTGAGCGTAAATTTGGTATGTTACGCTTTTGTCAGACGGAGAAAACACATGCGGGTGTGGCGTCCTCTTAAAAGACGACCTTTTTTTTTCGTCCGTTTGATTGGCGTTCGGATAATCGGAGTTCTACTGTAGTAAACTAATAACCATACTTCTTAAACAGATTTTTTTTATAAATTAACCATAAAATTTAATTAAGCAGTTTCATAAAATGTTAACAAAAAAATAATTAAATCGCATTATAATAATTTACAACTTATTCATAGATTTGATAATTAGTAATATAGAAATAATATCAGATATGATATTGTGTCTAGATTAGTTAAATAATTAAATCAAAAATCAAAACAACAAGCTAGTGAGGCTTTTTGATCAAGAAATATATTTTGTTTTAGGTAAACGACATCAAAAAGTGATGGGCATGTGTTTTTTTATAAATATTTAATAATTATATTTAGATGTATCGAGCACCATATATTGCAATAATTGTAACATGATAATTACATTTGTATTAGTTTGCCTCAAACTTCAAATAATTGAATAAATTCTAAATTGTTTTCATCTTTTTCATAAAATAAATATATGCTTAACAGGTAAAACAACTGTGCAGTCCAAAAACATGACGTGACACACAACAACCAGACAATAAATATTGTTGTTCAAACAGCTACAATCATAATATGTATGGTCCTCATGTCTTACACTTAATCACTATTAATATTGGCCCATATAATATCATTGAGACAAACAAAATAGAATATGTCATAACAAAAACATACCAGATCCGCACACAACAAATAAAAATAGTGCCAGCAGCCACGGACTAACAGGTGTTTTGTTTTTCTCTGATTTCTGAAAATGCAAAATGTGAAATAAATCAACTGAATGGTGATGACTGATGAGGAATGGAAGGGAAAACAAAACGCAAATACTTCGCTGTTTTGGGATGGAGGACGTATTTCACTTACCGTAGATTTTGGTACGTTGCCCCGCTGCGTGATGTTTTTGCTGGCCTTCTCGTTGGCGATCCTCATCCTCTGTTTGGGTGCCATTATGCACGTATCGAACGTTTGGTGGATATGGGTGATTGCAAAAAGTACGTGAATACGTGGCAAACTAACGCGTTACAAGAGCAAATAGTAGTAGCGGAGTACTGACGACATGCACACTGCACTGAATAGTGAATACAAACCACTGACGTGTCTAGACTAGTAGTGAGTGGTGGAGGAGTGAAAATTACCACTGTGAAATAAGAACCGTTAGTAGTTTAGACGATACTGATTGTACGTATGTTACGTATGTACGCACTATGCCTCGACGCCTCGTAACTTGTAAAGCGGGTGGCAGTCAGTGGCGGTCGTCGTGGTGCGGTCCGCGTTGGCACGTCGTTATCACATGCGATTCGTAACAATTTGTTTATAAGACGCAAACGTGGTGACGTTGGCAGATAGTAAAGCCAGCCTAGCCAACTGTGAAACGATAATAATAATTAATAACACCGAAAAATGATAGTGGACAAAATAATTTTGTTCTTATCAGATTCTGCAGCCAGTCACAGGTTCACTGAGAACCACCCACTGTTCTATGATATCGTGGAAGTCGTGGAACTACCACAGGGCACAGACAGAAGATATCTTATGTATAATCACGTATTCACGTATAAACTAAGTTATGGGTCCATATATGAATGTATATTATATTTTAGATTCTGAGTGAAACGATGAATGTATTGATTTTACAATGATGTGTTTTTTTTTTATTTTTTATTTTTTTTTGTGTCTGTCATCACCTTTTAGGACAGTAAAAGTGCTTGGATTTTCTTCAACAGTACTGTTTTCTGATAGGAAAGTGAATCTAGTTGGTACTTTGGCCTTTGGGAGGTCAAAAGTAAAAATTTCCCAGTAGTTTTCAAAAGAAACGTGGGTATTTTGTTACTTTACCGGACAACTTTTTTTTTGCAATTTTTTTTTTTTAGACTTATGTAGTTAACTATACTGAGAACGATGGTGAAGTCAGAATTTGGCGGTCGGACTTAGTTTCGAAGTTATAGCTTAACGAAGTTCGCTATTTTACGATTTTTGCACGTTCGCGCGTCACTAGTTCACTGCACCTATTAGGTACGAATATTAATTTTTTTTCGCTCTTACCTGAAAACTCGATAGCAATTAATCTATTATTGTAATAATTGTAGTATAGGCTTAGTGCCTTAGTACATAAGGTTCATTAGTCATGTTGCCATAAATCA
>NC_042494.1:78269827-78280807 GCF_005508785.2 Acyrthosiphon pisum
ATATTGACAAAATACGTAAAAATGACGAAAATTTGGAAATTATTTAGAATTAGAAATTCATGAAAAATTTTCTTATTAGATCTAAGATTTGAAAATGTAACACAAGATTCCTCATAAGTTTTTCTACCTTTTTCAAAAAAAAAAATGTCTTCAAGCAAGTCAAATTAAATTTTTATGAGCGTTTGAAATTTATATTTTTACAACATTTGATATTCACTCGATTTCTTATGTTACAATTTTCTTATTTTGTTGTAATTAAAATAAGAATGACTGTAGATACTTGAAAATTTCACTGAATGTTCATATTGGCATTTTCTATACACGATAAAATTTTGAAAATAATTTGACTCTTTTTGAGTTGTTTACGGACATTGTCAGTTTTCATTTTTTTTTTCGTTTTTTTTTCTATAAATATCAAGATAGTTTTATCTGTTGGGTCAAAAAGTGTAAAAATTTAATACAAGGCTCCTGATATATTGTTACAATAGCAGTTGTAAAATATTAAAATACATAGGCACAATTTTTTTATAAGCATTTAAAGATCGAATTTTGACAAAATTTATCAAATTTAAATTTGAATAATTATTTTGTAGTTAAAAATCTATAAAATGTTCAACTTTTATATCAAAGAATTGAAAATTTAAAACAAGATTCCACGTAGTTAATTCGGTTACCAAAAAATCTAAAAAATACATTTACACAGTTTATTTTTATAGTCATTTTAATTTCAAATTTGGACGAAATTACATATTAAAAAACCTAGAATAACTATTTTAGTTATTTTGTTTTGATTTTATAATATTATTCGTGGGTACTTGAAACTTCTAAAGTATACTATTATATATCTATGATAGTACTACGATTTGTAGTTGATGTATAACGCGTTATAAGTACCTAATGGATATTATGATATGATTAATTTGGAATTTATTATAGATACCTATTATTGGTCAATTTTTTTTTAAAAGTTGAACTTGAAACTGGAAAAGTTAAACTTTATTAAAATTAACATTTTGACATTGTACATCAAACCCACTATAATTGCCCACCTTATTTTAATTTTATTTCTTCAGTCCTGTTAAATAAGATTGTATTTAGTATTAGTATTTATTTATTTAAAGCAATACTATTTACAAGCAAAATTTATAAATAAATTTTGGATTTTATATTTTAAGTATCGCATGAAGTAGGTACCCGACCAGTTTTCTAAATTCTAAATTTTAAATCTGTTGCGGTACTTCCACAGCATTTCTAATAATAGAGATATTTTATTCGGTAACGTTGGTGTACATGTAGAATGTTAGCGATAAAAATGTCTTATCATTTTTCGAACAACTATCGAGTTCCGATTGTTTTCTATGATATTATCATACTATCTTATCGTGGTCATGACGTACTCATGACTCTGGTGACCATAATTTGATTGTTATTTATAATTATAATGTTATCGACTATTCAACTATCGTATAATACAATCGCATGTGACACGGTGTTTAATTTGACGACGATTGTTGATAATATAAATTCCTTCATCTCCAGTGACGGGGACACGAGTCGTCTACTGCGTAGTGCGTAGGTCGTAGGACACTAGGACAGCATCCTATTTAATGTTTCGTCGTTTCAATAATAATTGTTTCGTTAATCGTTCTCTTAAATACATTAAACTCTATTGGAATTCTCGACCTAAAAGTGATTTAAAATGAATTATACTGTATTCGTTCTATAGTTATACATTCAGCCGCAATTGTTTTTTGATATTCTTAAATTCTAAAATGGGAGGCAAAAGCTCCAAACATGATCGTGTTATAGAACCATTAACCTTCGACGAAAATGATTGTATCGATAAATTGATGAGCTACAAAGAAATTGTTACCTTGGACGAACTGTTACACAGGTGGAATTCATACTTAACTCATAACATGAATGGTCATATTAAACAATTGTTTGCAACCAACAAACCGTGTCGACAGCGTGTAGTGCATGTCTACCGATGTTTATCGACCTGTGAAATGTACCATGAATCTTACCTTAAAATAATGTCAATTGTACTTGCAAAATCAAATATTGAACGATATACAATTGATCTTTTGGAAACCATAAATCTTTGTTTAAAGGATACTGATGAGTACGCTTACTGGATCAGAATTGGAGCCAAAGCACATACCATTCTTCAACTTTCATCTCAATTGTCTAAAGACGGTTTGACGGGTGATATTGCAGCATGGGTGCGAGGCAATACTCTTCTTGGACTTTTGCATAGAGCTCTGGTTACTACACTTTACTCAGTGCCACGTAAACTGGATTTACTTCCAGCTATTAATATAAATCAAAAGTATATACAGTCGTTCAAAACCATTTTAGATCTTGGATGGATAATGTTCATAAAGAACAGTTTACCAGCTGATTGTCAAGATAGTTGGAGATTATTGTTTTCATCTACTTCACATGGTGAGAGCTTCCAATCACTCAGTGCTGCCATAATTGACCAAGGAAGTACAATTTTAATTTTAAAAGATAATTCTGGTAATATATTTGGAGGATACGCTTCACAATCGTGGTTATTAAGACCTAAATTTTATGGAAATTCGAGTTGTTTTGTCTTCTCTTTATATCCAAATTTGAATATATGTACTTCTTCTGGACATAATGATAATTTTCTGTACATGAATAGTGGTCAGCATACACTACCTAATGGCATAGGAATGGGAGGACAATTTGGCTATTGGGGATTATGGATAGATTCAGAGTATGGCATTGGCAAAAGTAGTCCTTCGTGTTCAACATTTAATGATTATTCAATGTTATCAGCTAACAAAGATTTCACAATTGATTCATTAGAAATATGGTGTGTTAAAGAAAAACCAAAACTAGATGATGAAGAGGAAGAAAGAAAACTTCCTTCAGATAGAGATGATTGGGATATGAATCTATTGGATATGGCTGGACGTACAAAATACTCTGATGGATTACGAGATGAAGATGAATTTAAATGAGTACCAGTGACCAACCTAATCCATGATGATGTTCAATTATTCAATTATGTTATTAGTTTAACTTGACTCAAATGATTACCGTTTTTAGTCTAATTAAATTTTTGCTTTGTCACAAATCTTAATAAATATCTGATGTTTGATTATTATTTTTTTTTTTTTTAGTATGTTTTATTTATTTTAATTGAGCAAGTTATGTTTAAATATTAATTTTAAATTATAAATACATATTTCTAAAATAAAATTAAAAAAAGTCTGATTTTTTTAATTTAATAAATAATAAAAGCTTATTAAAAGGTTTATTTTTGTCTAAATTATTCCCTTATTTTACTTGGAAACAATAAAAAGATTTATGGAACATACAGAGATATACAATAACAATTTTTAAGGAATCCAACCTATTAAGAGGACGTCCAGCTGCATATATTGTATCCGTCTTACACGCGTAAACACATAGCAAAGTTTACACTCAGTAGGTTACGTTTAATTTATTATAAAATTAGAAGGTTTACTCATAGGATTTTTGTTATACTTTAATTATAAAACGAGTTATGAGTAGGTATTTTAAGATGTACAAACAATTTATAATTTTAAAATAATCATAACTCGCTTTGAAATTTAAATATTTTAATCTGACCTTTAAAATTTAATAAGAGGTAAATTCACTCTAATTACTAAACTAATGGAGCTAAATGTGATCAGCTGCTGAGAGTAAAATTTGGTATGTCGTACGTGGGGAAGATGGAGACAACATAATATTATGCTAAATATGATCGTCTTAACCATTGTCATTTGAAGAAGATAACATACATTTTTGCCTCCACATTTTTTTATGAAGATATTATTTAGCCTGTATTATATGACATATTATTATGGTTTATATTAATAATCAAAAACATATTTTTGGTGTAGTTTTCTAATGAATTATTTTTATGGCACAAATGTATAAGTCAAAATTACACTAAACTGTAGAAAATTAATAATATATCATTTTACAATCATTATAAGCTAAATTGTTCTGATAATTAGTCATATGTAAAACATGTGAGCTGTACAGGCCTAAAACATTTCTAACTGTGTCCAGTTACCATCCCAGTGCCAGCCACCATACGGATTACAGTATGGACGGCCCTAAGTGGACTTGGTCCACATTACTTTAGAAATATGCCTCCCCATTGAAATATTTAAGTGACGCCCTCCTGTTTTGAATGAAGATAATTATTAATGTTACATAAAATTGTTCGTACGATGTACCCAATACATACAATGATGATAACAATAGGCATATAATTGTAACTGCAAAGTGTAATTTATAATTCTGATATTACAATTTACAACTGTTTAATATGTGTCATAGTCATAAATCATTTGTATCAATCATGATTACTAAATTACTGTTCAGGAATAAAATATTACCATTTACAAATTTATAAACATTTTGAATGATTAAAATTAGATGAGTTGTTCAAGAATAGCGGACATTTTAATTTTTACTTAACCTTCAACGAATCATAAGCACAAGACTTGGTATTTTAGTCATCATTTACCATTGGCAATTTAAATGTTATTTCAACTTAGTTACAATTAAATATAAACCTATGGCGCCAAACCAATTAGAACACTGGGTAACGGATGCAGTTTTACAAATCCATATTGTGACATTGTTTACTATTTTATAGCTTTGAAGTTAAAGACAAAATTACTAAATACTTCCTGATCTAGTTTAAAATAAATATTTTATCTATTTTGTCTGCTTCAGCCACAACGCATTTATTGTTGAAATTATTTTTAATGTTCCACTGTAGATTTTCTTAATTACACATAGATCATAAAATATGTGATCAAAATAAATGATGTTGTTACATTATAACTTTTCAGTAAACCCTATGGACAATTAAATACTGCTATTATACTTGTATATTATTTATTTGATTTTACAAATTACAAAATAATAATTTGTCACTGAAAGATATAACAATGTTTTCAAATTTAAATATGAAAATCTCCAATAAATTCATTAGGTATACAACAAATAATAGATTATAATTTATTATTATTATCAAACGATCATTAACTCACAAAGTTTATCGGAAAGTTATGATTTTAAAAAAGAAGTTGGTATTACCACAGACCACTTAATTGACATAAAAGATTTTTAAAAATATGATCATTGTTAAACTTAAAAATTCCAGTCTGAATTGCACAATTATTAAATAATAACATTATGTCACACTTGGCAAACAAACTAACCTGTCCATTGTATACACAAACAAATTACACATAAGCCTTTGTCAGAAAAAAAGAAACAGAATGTACCTGATCTGAATAAAAATATCCCCAAGAAAAAAATCTTCCCCTCACCAGAAAAAGAAATCCCTGTGAAAAACTTTTTCTATAAATCAAATGTTAAATTGACTCACAATTTATATTATGATATTATAAATTATAATATTCACAATACTCAATTCAATAATATAAAAATTATGTTGAAAGCAGTTTTTTAATGAGCATCAAACCAATATAGGAGTATCAAAATTAAATTTTATTTTTTTTAATGAATCATACATATTGTGATACTAATCAAAATATTATTCACTTTGTCAATGTTTGAAAATGATAATATAAAATATAAGTCAATGTTTATTTTTACAGTTAAATATAGCTTGGTTTTATAATTTTCATAAAATAATGATTTGGTAATACTTGATAAAGATTAATTTTATTTATATTAATTTAATTTATCAAATGTAGAAATTTGTAATTAAAAATAATAATGTTGCAATTATTTTTCCGTCACTTTCTATGAAAAAACCTGTACCTACCTATAGGAATATTGTATTCCTGGAATTCCTTTTGGGGATTTTCATTTTATATGTATATTTTGAATATAAAAATAAAGAGTATATATAGGACAAGGATAAATAAAAATACAAAAGTTTATATTTGTATGTACCAATATGTACCAATAAGAAAATATTATTATTGAGAAAAAATATTTTTGTTCATATTCTTAATTCTAGTTTGATAATTATATTAATAGGAATAAAAAATAGGCAAGTACATAGTTTACTGTTTATCTGTTATCTTGTCCAATTGAGCTTTAGCCTTATTGACTTCATCAATGTGTTTCTCTATCTCCGCTTTTCGTATTTCAATATCCTTTTTGATTTTGTCTACTTGTTGCCGTTGCTATTAAAAAATAAATTTAATTCAGTTAAATCCAAATGAAATTGTAAAATTAAGGTACTAACCTGTATGTAAAAATATTCTTCTTCATTAGCAGCTTCACGTTCACCCATAGCACCACCAGCTTCTCGGATGGAACCTCCACCACCACCACCTTTGCCAACACCACTACCCAAATTACCCAAACCATCGTTTTTGAATCTGTTGAAACTGAACAAAAAAGAATAACCAATGATCATAGAAAAGAAATAAGCAATTCGATAATCAAATTGAACAATTGAAAAATCCGTTAAAAAAAGTATTTTACCTCATTGTCGTTGTACTTATGGAACAGAGCGACTTCGAAGCCTTCGCCAAGTAAAAATTCATTGCAAGTTGTAAAGGTCTAAGATATTAGAATATGTTGTACATAAACAAGGTGTTTAAATGTGAACTTTCAAGTTTCAACGGCAATATTACGTCAAAGAGTGTACGTATTACAACAATAAATAAAAATAGTTACTATTTAGTAATGATGGCCGCATAAATATAATATTATGACGATTACCGTCGGAAATTTAGGGTTGTATTGCACAATATGACGCACCACAGCAGCTGAACAGTCACTCCAATCTCGATTTACAGGTTTAATTTTGGGTAAAAAAAAAATAAACGCATTCTAAATACCATTAAACTACAAATATTGTACATTTCGTTCTATGATACAACGAGTAACCACTGTACAGTGTGCATTGTGCGGCATCTCAATAAATATAGTACCCCTACCACGATTAAAGATATCTTTAATCGTGACCCCTACTCACCTGTATGTAAAAACTAGTACCAATGGTAGTACTCTATGCTAGTACCAACCATTTATGTAAAGGAAAATTTGAAATGGAAACCATCTTAAATAAAATTATAAGAGAAAAAACTTAACAAAAAAGATAACAAATGTTTGGGTTAAAAATACTCATACCTTAGGTTATTATTTATTTAATTTTAATGATAAATAATAGTATTTATAATCAATGATCATGATAATATTATTAAATTATATTCTGTGGATGTACCTAAAGCACGATTTAAGATATATATAAAATCGAATCGCGGGAAAAAATCCAGAAATATAAATATAAATATAAATTTTAACACTAATTGTATACCGTAAACAGGGATAACTTTTAGCGTTTTTTTCAACTTTAGGGCTAAATATAACTAGGTTGCGCGTAATAAAATTAAAACTTATCAATTTTCACGGAAAGGTGTGGTTGCAGACATCCCTTCTGCAAAATAAATTTTAATTTTTTAACAATAAAAATGTTTTCAAAAATAATGGGCCAAAGTAATTCACCTCTAAATGACTGTAGTCAATTTGCACCAAAATTGACCCAAAATATATAAAACATGTATAATTTGCACCATTTTTTTTAAAATGCGTTTGTAATTTGCACCAAAATAAGGGTAAGTAATTTGCATCACCCTCAGGTAGTAAGAAATAGGAATTGTAATTTGCACCAAAATTAAAATCGATTATTTTTTCGATAGTATACGTTTATGTTTATTTAAAAAAAAAACAAATGTATACAAAAAAAGTTCGTCAGTTAAAATAATTATGTGTTGAATTAAAAAAAAAATCTAATTTACCTATGTTGCATTTTGATATAATTTTATGTTTCGCAGTTAATTGAAGGTGGAATAATCTGTAAATAATAATTTATAGTTGGAAAAAAATAAACTTATGTAGGTACATAATATTAATTGCTGTTATACTTCGCTGTTTTAATACTTACACGTTTTTTGTATTTGTATGCAACTAATGCAATGAATGAAGTTCTTGAAATCAATTTATTATTATACTGATCCAAAGCAGCTTGAATTTGTTTCGTCCGTTGACATGTTTGAGAAGTTATTCGCGGAGTTATATGTAAACTTGATAGTTTTATATAAGTATCTGTTTGAAAATCTGTTAGAACTTTAATGAAATTGAAAATTTGTGGGTGTGGATGATAAAACTCTGCATTAAATTTACTGTGAAAGGATTCACATGCATTCGTTGTATGTGTCGACGACGATGATGCAACTGCCCAAATATACGGTGGAAATAATGAATTGTTGTCTATATAATTGTCAGTCAAATAGTCAGCAAACATTTGAAATTTTATATCGTGTGGTATTGTTGACATAAAGTCATCAAAAAAACATGAGCCCACTTCATTAGGATTTAAAAATATTAATCCAAAAATATTATTCAACCATTCACCTTCGGGGGTTTTATTATTTTTATACGCTTTACATAGTCCTAAGTTTTGTATTTTCCTGTACCAAAACTGAGTTAAGTGAAAACGACATCCAAAGATATTAAAATTATTCCAAACTTCTCTTAATGCGATATGAATTGATTCTTCAAAATCGCATATAACTGTTGTAGGTTTTAATATTAGACCAACATTTTGACATTCAAGTACCAAAATATTTAAAAATTGTTAAATACGTTTGTTTTGTTTTATTTGGTAACAGCGCAAATACAAGAGGAACGTAATTATTATTAAAATATCCATGTAAATTGTAAAGTAAAAAGTTGAGTGAATAATTTCGGACAATAATCGAATGTCTCATCAAGATAGATTGTTTCACTTTTGCATAAAAAATCAATGTTTGTTTTGCAAGAAAATATAATTATATTTTTATCAGAATCGTTTGATAATATAAACGGTTCACCTGTGTGTGTTTTGATATCCATTGTTCCAAGCATTGAATGTACTTCATTCTGTGATATTGGAAATTTTGGCAATATCTTCCTCTTCGTATTATATATATTACGTCTTAAATCTGAAATATCCTTAGTAGTGATAACATTGGAATCTGTTGAATTTTGCACTACATTTCTTAAAATTTTGGCTGGTTTTTCATATGGTGATTCTCGTGCTTTTATTTTGCACAATTGATTTAATTTATAAACGTTTAAGTTTTTCTCATCGTGATTTACATGTACACTCTCATCACGGACAATCGTCAAATTTTCACCTGTAGTTAACAATTTTGCTGAACATTTTCTCTGTGTACAACGCCAACGAATTATATTTGTAGTTTTTGTTTTGTATGCAAAATAAAAAGTATGGTTATCGTATTCTAAAATATCTTCCCCGCGATTATTTTTAATTAACTTAACTTCCATATTTCAAGAAAAAAATTAAATACTGCAATACAAAAATGTTACGTTAAATTACGTATTACGACGAAACGGAAAGACTAAACGTGTAGCTTAGTTGATATTTGATCAAAATAATAAACTGATATACATTATATAAATATATATATAACGCGACATAACGCGATTACGACCGACAATTGGACGTAAAACGTCAAAATATTACCAGATAAGGTGAAAAATCCCGAAAAATTATTATTGTCATTCGTGTTCATCTAGTCTTGACGTCGCGTCAACGAGAATATCGAGTAATAACACTATCGATACTAATGATACTATCTTAAATTTTAATTTTGGTGCAAATTACAATTCCTATTTCTTACTACCTGAGGGTGGTGCAAATTACATACCCTTATTTTGGTGCAAATTACAAACACTACTTTCGATTACCTGGAGTGGTGCAAATAAATGCAAATTATAAACTCCCCTTAAAATACCTATATAGTTTTGCCCTTCTATCTGAATTAGGCCAAAGTTAGCCTATGCTATAGCTATAGCTATCCTATACCTATAGGTTACTTAGCTACTACCTGAAAATAAATTGAGTCAATTTTAATGGTAAAATAAGCAACAATAGGGAATAAAACAGCCATTTTTAAAAAAAAATAAATTTTATATACTTTGAACATTTACTATATAGTCACTATAAAAAAAAATTAGTTTTTACTAAAAAAAATATATCTGCGTTTAAACAAAAGTAAAGATAAGTTTTAAAACAAAATCTTCTAATTCTAACTAATCAAAAAACTTCGTTTGCCTAATAAAACTATGTTACTCGAGTAACTTTGGCCCACCAAATGACGCAGGGGCAAAATTACTCTGACTTTAAAAACGTGTTCTAACTTCTAAGTCCAGGGATCGAAACTGGTTTAACCGGTTTTCCAAAAAACCGGTTAAAACCGCGGTTTTCTAATTTCTGAACACCGGAACTGGAAACGGAACCAAAAGCTTTAAAACACCGGTTAAAAAACCGTAACCGAAACCTAGACCTTAAAAAACCGTTTTCAAAACCCAAACCGAAACCATAGATTTGAAAAACCGTTCTTGTACCGTTCTTGAAAACCCGATTAAAATTTGAAACTAATGTCGGTCTCTTTGAATTTCATAAAGTTAATTATATTATTTATAATTCTAGTATTTTTATACGAAGAAATTATTATGTTCGGATTTATTGATAAAAATCCCGATGCAATTACTGAGTATTACGAAATATCAATATATATATATTATTACTAAACTTATGATTCAAAATTGCAAATATAAATAATATAGTGTGATGTTATTGTAATATACAATTTAAATATTAATATAATCGAATAATGATGTCAACCATAATATGACAACATAATTTTATGTCGAATGCAAAAAGTAGGCACGAGGCACCTAAACGAAATATTCAAGTTAATAACACGAAATTAGTTCTGCTGAACGTAAATTTGTTATAGGTATCCATTATCCAGTGTTGAGTAGTAACATAGAACAATAAGTTGAGTAGTAACGTAACGAAAGTAACGCGTTACTGTAACAGGGTTACTTTGCTTGTAACGCGTTACGTAATTTCATTAGAATTATTTCCAAGTAACGAAAATGTAATGGAAATTACTTTTGAAAAGT
>NC_042494.1:78283144-78284345 GCF_005508785.2 Acyrthosiphon pisum
ATTCTACTTTAGTTTTTTTTATTATTATTATATTATTTAAAAAAAAAAAAAAAAAAATTGTAACTCGTAGTTTTTGTAATATTTTTGAGTTTTTTGATACATATTTGGACATATTATAATTTTTAAAAAATGTATGAATTGTGTATATTAATGTGGACATATAATATTATTATTAAAAAAAAAAGATGTAATTCGTAGTTTTCGTAATTGTATTGAGTTATTTTGGACATATTGTAAAAAACAATGTATAAGAAACAATTTTTAACCAAGCCAACAATTTAATTTTGTTGTCAGTCCTAAGCCTGTAAAATTGGGAAGGAAAATTGTCAAAATATATAGTATAATACAGTCGAACTTGGTTAACTCGAACTTTTAACTTCAACTTTGTATTTTTAAAAAGTGTATTGGGCAACGACCTATATTTATAAGGGCAAGACATATATTTCACGGAGCGCAATCGTGTTGCTTTTTGTTGTAGGTAAAAAGGTAAGACGGGTGCAATCGTGCCGAGTTGCTGGGCGCAATCGTGTTACGTTTTTTGCATGTAAAAAGGTAGGACGGGCGCAATCGTGTTTCACCGATTAGTAGGTACTATATGTGTGAGATCATATCAGAGTTACAGAGTTCTACGACGATTAAATCTGTTCGAATCAAACAATAGTTAAAAAAGGTCACTTTTACGGTAGAAAAAAAGTGATTAAAAAATAAAATTATTTTATTTTTACAAGACAGGTGATAGCGGCAAATAATGTTATTATAAACATTCGGTTACCAATACAGACTTCTATAAAATAGTATAGCTGATAGTATGTTAACTTTAGGAAACCACAACAACATTTTGATCACGATCACGATTTAAGACATAGACCATGAATTAAGATATTAAGATATCTTAATTCGTGACATAGATCTATTCTGCCCTGCTACCAAGAATTGCAGTCATAGATAATATAAGATCTTATATAATCTATGATTGCAGTAACTCCAAAATTGTGAAAAGTGAGGTTATATAATATTCTTATTAATTGAACTATCCCGCGTCTTTTTTTACTAAGGTAAAATGCAGTAAAAACCGCTATAAACTCCTTGAAAATCGATTATTGTTTCAAGAATTTCTGGAATTCAGTAAAATACTAAGCAAAAGTGCAGTAAAGCCATATACTAGATCAAAAGCAGCAGTCCATGGATTTACTGCATTATT
>NC_042494.1:78284395-78285080 GCF_005508785.2 Acyrthosiphon pisum
GAATGGCATGGTATTATCTAGATTGTAGTTCGGAATCCGCTGATTCCGAATATGGTCCTTTCAAGTTTCCTGCTCTTCACTTTCCTAGGGAAAACTTGATTTTCCCGGCAGGCGGCCTCGGTCCGTATGCTCGGGTGTCGCGCGGCGCCATCTATGTTGTTCTGTTGCGTTATTTTGTTCGGCGTCGGGCGTGCGCGGCGATAGTTGGAGTAATGTTACAAAACTAGAGTGCGCCACGTAATTGGCACTCTGTTTTGTCTCATTACAAATACATTATAGTGTACATTTATATTTGTATGGCACCTGACAATGATTTAAACGAAGGGAATATGTTTGTTGATTGAAAATCACAGTTGATTATTTATAACTATTGTTCTCAATTACTGTCTGAACTATCTTATTCTTATTTCTTATTAAATGATTCAAATTATCAAATTTTATATATTTTGTGATTTCCGATAAAATTATCAAACTATTTCAAAAACTTTACGATAATGTACAATTCGTGAAAACAAAATAGAACCGAAAACCTAATGAAGTAATATTACAATTACTCGTAGTTCATCTATAACATATTATATCTCTAACTAGTATAAATTGTCTGTTGTAATAATATTTTTCGTAGGTAATAATGAACCTTAAAATATTTAACATTTACGTATTATGTAAGATTATATAAGAATTT
>NC_042494.1:78285180-78299153 GCF_005508785.2 Acyrthosiphon pisum
ATTTTGACCTCCCGAATGCACCAACTAGATTCACTTTCCCATCAAACAAGATACTGTTGAAGAAAATCGAAGCAGTCTTACTGCCCCAAACCGTGATGCCAGACACAAAAATAAAAAAATAAAAAAACACACATCATTGTAAAATCAATACATTCATCGTTCCACTCAGAATCTAAAAAAACACACATCATTGTAAAATCAATACATTCATCGTTTCACTCAGAATCTAAAACTATCGACGAATTTTGTATTCAATTTTAAAACTTTCTGACAAAGCACACATTTTTCAATCGACGTAATATAGTTTGATGAATTAAAAAATATCGTTATTTTTCGTTTAAATAATAAGTATCCAATTTAAATTTCAGCTTGTAAAAAATGCGGTGTATAATTTGATGCATTTTGATATTTGTAGAGGTAGGTGGTGATCCTTTAAAATATTTGGGTAGCAAACAGATCCACGAGGGCCCACCCTTCACCCCTCATTTGTCTCAACGTTACAATATTTTAATTTTTTATAAAACTTTTTGTTAACATAACATTTTTTTGATCTACTACCTTAAATCATTGTGTAATTCATACTAGAGTTAATTATGAATTGTAATTTTGTACCATACACATATACTCAAGTGAATCAGAAGTTCAAATAAAAATGTTTCCATATTAATAGATTTTAGAACTTATGTATACGTCTATACATAATATTGTATAGTATTACACAATATCCAAAGTCCAGTTTAGTTTACAATTTGAACCATTTAAAATTCAATAAAATGTCCTTTCACCTTATTATATGTTCTTTATCTATATTTAAAGTTTCATAAATATTGGCTTAAAAAATTATTTTTATATGCGTTTAATGTTTATATTTTTAATACTTTCAAAGTATCAATAACTGTTGATGACTGATAAGTGTTAAAATTTCAAATCTTTACTAAATTGGATCATTACTTTTGAAGTTACAAATTACGACAAAATAATTAAAATACATTTTATGATTTACCAAATTTATTGTTTTTAGTCTAATTCTAGACAACAAATCTAAAAATAAAAATAGCCCTATTTTCCGAATTGAGAATTTCGAAAACTTACTTCTCTTGAATTCAATCGCTCCGCTCAAAATCTAAAATAAAATCGAATTTGTCAAAAACTGGTTTAGAGCAAAATATATTTTTATTTTTCCGACTTTGTTTTCCTCGATTATTTTAAGAACACATCATTGTGAAAACCAATTCATCCATCGTTCCAGCTCTACTCAGAATTTAAAAATACTTTAACAACGTTAGTATGTATATTTTTTTTTGAGGTACGGGTACCCAATGAGCGTTTAATGTTAAAATAACCTCCATTTACATTAACTATATTATTTATCAATTCTATTCTGCATTTTAATAATTTCATACAAGCTTAAGAGGATGCTACCCATGCATTTTATGTCTCCGTCTTACACACGTACGCCATAAAAAGTTTTCGTTAACTAATTTCAACAGTGTGCTGTTAGTTATGATATTAGAGTAATTTGACCTATTATCAATTTTTTAGATAGTAACATTATCTGTGCTTAAGCGTTGGCTTTTATTCGATATTTTAATTTTCAAGCAAGATATGAGCATATTTAATTTTGGATATTTCACATACCCATATCATGCTTGATAATGAAAATTTCGAAAAATCGACAACGCTTAAGCACAGCTAATGTTCTTACCTAAAAGTTTAGGTCAATTCACTCTAGTATAAAAATAACGGCACACTATTGAAACTAGTGAACGCCAATTTGTTTGTCGTGCGTGTGTAAGAAGACGGAGACAACTAATGTATGGGTACATAGTGTCCTCTTAACAATAACTCAGTTTTGTTAAATCGTATAATATGTATGCTTGTTCCCTGATTGGCCTAATTATTGTCATATTTAAATATGTTCTATAATAATGTAACAGTTTATATTAATAGTTTTTTAAATATGTTTTAAATATGATATTATACATTTATACGGTGACATGAAGTACAATTAACTGGTTTAAAAGTAAATTGTGGGTATAAAATTTGATTATAACTACTTAAAACGTACAAATAAACTTAATATTATCTTACTAATAATTTTATAATAGTATTTATAAAAATCTAGAAAAAATGATTTACTAGGTATTTAGTAACTGTACCTTATTATGTATTTAAAACCTATACCTATACATATATAGTCCATACCTACATTATTGTGCCACCTATTGTTATTATCTAAGGTCGGAGGGACTTTTTCTAAAATTTGAAGAAAACATTTTACTACTTTCGATTATGTGTTACATTTATTGTCGTTTTTGATAATTCTGAAAAAGAAATAAAGTGGATAATGAATTAATATTGGTATTAACTATTAATAAAATAATAAATATTGGAATGATGATTGATAATGTTTTTTTCCGATAGCTATAGCCCGACAGCCGTATCAATTCAATTTACTATAAATATCATACTCACAAGATTATATCCCTACTTTTCAAAAGTCTGTTAGATCGACCGACGACCAAAATACTAAATATGTCGTTAAAAAAATGTAGGTATATAGTTATCTTTATTCTTTACCTAAACAAGTAGACAAGTGTACATTGTGTACAAGACACACTCGTGTCGAATACTTGCGTTACTTTAGGTTTCTCGTCTTAAATGATTTATGCGTTCAATTCTATTTACATCAAATTTTATTTTATTATTTGTTATTGATGCTATTTATTTTTACCAATACAATGATAAATACATCTCGTTTATTTCAATTGCTAACTGATCTAAGACGGAATAAAGAGGCTTTTAAGTTTTTAAATTATCGACCGCAACAGACTTTCTTTTGGTCAACTAAGGATGATACTTTATGGATAGAAATTTTAAATACTGAGTATAAGGCTCATAAAACTCAAGGTATGTTGTACAACTTATGATACTAGACAGATAATAATGTTGACATTTGCATTTCATAGAGTAACATGCTACCTTTATTATTATAGGCACCTATGTTTTAATTATTGATTCATCAATTACTATAAGAATAGGTATACAATAGTATATCATTGATTTAATAATTTTATGGGTAGTTTCATGGTCTGTTTCATTGAAACTGCTATCTACCTCCTCCACCTACAGGTAAAATATTAAATCTTTGGATGTTGGTAATCTTGGACAGTAATTTAATATCTTATTTAAACAAACATTTTAATTTTATAATTGAATTACAAATATATAATAATGTTTATAGATATATTACCTAGGTATATTAAAATATTTTGAAATTTTAACATGCATTAACTTTTATCTACGATTCAATGAAATATTATATGATATAAATCTTTTTCTTAAAGGTATCTACACAGTAAAAATATTGTTTACTGCTTATAATAATACCTTCAAGTTATATAAACTGACATTTCAACATTTGTAAAGTAAACTGATACATATTATAATTTCTATAATATAGCCCAATATAGGTACCTACTGACGTCTGACATACTGTAATAGTGTGTAATACCACATAATACTAAATAATGTAATGTATAAGTTGTATATTATGAAAAAAAGTAGAAGTCTGTCACAATTAAATCTATTATGTGGTCTGTAATTGATTACAACAAATTGAAAGCACATCCGTTGCATCCAGCATGTTAACTGATAAAGACAACATAATATTGATTAAATATTTGAATGTTAAAAATAGTTTTTAATTCAAAGAGGTCATCTTTATTGGCTAGAAACTTGGATATCAACTATTTTAATAATCTATTAAAAAATGATTTATGACGGATGGGAAATATTATGTGTGTCAATTTACTTAATATTTATGTACAATGTGTTCTGGGGGAAGTGACTGGCTGACATCATATGAGAGTATACCAAAAATGATGAAAAATAGGCTTTAAATAGTGAGTCTAACTTTTTATTTTTTTAAGTTAGATTCAAATAACTTTTTTTTTCAAAACCAAACCTATCATGCATTTGTTATGTATCTTGAAAACTTTTCAACATTTTGATGTAACTTTTTTTTTATTTAAAAGATATTTAATTGTTCTATCAACCAACATACGCAATTAAACCAGAAATGTGCAAATTATTTTTAATAAATTTAAAAACATTTTTTTATCAAAAATTTGTATTTTTAAAAATATTACAAATAATTTAGTGTTTACTATGGATTCATTTTTAAATGTTTAATTTTATTTCAATGTATTAAAAATAATTTCTGGTTTA
Organism: Acyrthosiphon pisum; assembly: GCF_005508785.2. NCBI lineage: Eukaryota > Metazoa > Arthropoda > Insecta > Hemiptera > Aphididae > Acyrthosiphon > Acyrthosiphon pisum. The sequence goes on from NC_042494.1 coordinate 78,289,411, forward strand.
ATTGCATAATATGTTGGTTGATAGAACAATTAAATAGCTTACATATAAAAAAAAAAATTATGTCAAAATGTTGAAAAGTTTCCAAGATACATGGATACATTGGTTTGAATAAAAAGAAAATTAGGTAATTGCCCATAACTTAAAATATAAAAAAGTTAGACCCAATCTTTAAAGGGTATTTTTCATAATTTTTGGTATACTTTCATATGATGTTGGCTTCCCTGGAACACATTGTATAGGTGTTACAAATTTGAAATATTATGGCCGTAATAAAATAAAAGTCAGTGAATACTATTATGGTTTATAATATAAATTCTGCATTGAAAATACTGCTTAGAAATTTAATATTTATTTTATTTATTATAGAGTTTGATTATTTTAACAATGAGCACCCAACATAATCCGAAATAGAATATTTTTCTAAACATTAAAATATATAAATATCATATTAATGCCATAAGGTTGATTTATTGAGCTTTTAAGCTAAATAGTTTTTATTCATAAGCGTTTTTTTCATAGGCAAAAACTAATAATATTTTGTTTTAGATTATAAAATTAAAAGTATAAACTAAGGTTGTTGTTTCAAAATAATCAATGTTCACTGACCATTGTTAAATCTTATACCATCTTTAGATTTATTTAAATTTTTAATATCTATCATTTATTTTCTATCGTGTAGTAAAATGACTATAGAAATTATAAATTATTTATTGAACCACATCTTAACTATATCTAAAATATCTTGTCTCAAAATGTTTCACTTACCAATCGTTTACCTACAATTTTTCATATTTGTTAATAGCTATAAGTTAAAACCCATTTTATGAGCATTTAAAATTAAAAAAAAAAAATTATTTTTACTTTGAATCAATTTTGATTTATTATTAATTTTAAATAGTAATATTACGCATAATGGCATATTGCTCTATTTCCAATTTACTGAGTGAGGAAAAAAAGTCCAGCACTATATCATAAATGTTCTTTTATTAACTACAATAATCACCTTATATTATTATATACATTTAATATTTAAAAACTTGTGTATATTACTAATTGTATAATATTCTGAACTTTTAAATGTATTCTATAGACCCACATGTTCGAATCGCAGGACTCCCAGAAGATGTTAAGGCGGCTAAAATGCAAGTGATGAGTGTATTGGATGATCGAGTGAGAATATTTTCTTTTACCCTGAACAATGTATTTAATTACTCAAAAATATTCATATTATATTATACCTAGAGCAATCGCGTGACAATGAAGCTGGATCTTAGTTACACTGATCACTCACATATTATCGGTCGTGGAGGTCTAACCATTAAACAAGTGATGGAAAACACTGGTTGTCATATACACTTTCCAGATTCAAACAGAACAAGTTTGTTAGAAAAAAGTAATCAAGTTTCTATTGCTGGAAATTGTGGTGCTGTAGAACGGGCTAGAGCACGTGTTCGAGTAAGTACTAAGTTATATTTTTTAAACTTTTGATTTTTGAATGATAATTATTATTTAAATATATAACTATGAAGCTATGAAAGAGTCATGAATTGAATTTTGGACATTTTATCTAGTTAACAATGTAGGTAATACTGGTAACAAGAAAAACATTTGTGAACTGTGTTTGTTAGGCAAGTTGACAAGTATTTTGAATTGTTGAAGTATCGATTTAAAAATGTAGGAAAATGATGAGAATTAAGAATATTTTGCTATAGGAAGGGGGCCAAGGGTGTTTTCTGTTTAACAAAAGTATTAATTGAATCATTTTTGATTTTAGGAATTGACTCCGTTGATATTTTGTTTTGACTGGCCAAACATTGGTACCGTTCAAAATTATCAAGATCCATCTAGTCAATTCCCATACATTGGCTCTATTCAAGACAATTTTAATGTTCATGTTATGTTTCGTACTAGACCAAAGCTTCATTCGACTATGGTTATGGTTAAGGGCCACGAATGGGATGTCGTGAGAGTGAAAGAAGCTACTATGCAACTTATAACTCATATGTGTGGAAACCTTGCAGTAAGATATTGAATTTTATGTTAATTGAGAAAAAATTATTACTTATTAGAATATAATTATGTTGTATATCAGCACAAATTAAATATATATAATCCTATTTGAATGATAAATGAATAGGTATAAATATTCGTAGTGGTTATTTTCACTTAAATATTATTAATGCTGGAATAAAAAATGTCTCACTAGCTGATAAAATTTATAAAGTGATATAAAATTATATGATTTTTTTATGCCGTTTAATAAGTATAAATGTAGGGTAATTTTTATTATTTGTTTTATTTTTACATTTTTTGATTATATACAAAAGATTTTAATGGTTTAACAAATATTTATTTTATAAATTACTCCTTCATATTAAAGCCATAGGATTCATAGTTGAATCCTTAATTAAAAATGTAGTTGATGTAGTTGAAGTTTTTATATTTAAAAAAATTGATAAGTGGCACTAAAGTCTACAACTCAGTAACAAGCTTAACAAGTTTAAATTAAATAATTTCAATATACTTTTAAATATTAATTAACTATTATGTTTACTACTTTGTCAATGAAAAATATATGAATAAAATTAATATAATATAATAATATTGTTACAATTTTAGAATCAAGTTTTAATACTTATGGTTATGGAAATATCTCCTCAACATCATAAAATAGTAATGGGGCCAGGCAATGAAACACTTAGAGCTATCACTCGTCGAACTGGAGCCCAAATTTTGTTTCCGGATGCTAAGGACCCAAATATACCTTCCATTAAAAAAAGCAGTGTAACCATCACTGGGCATATACATAATGTCTATGCAGCCCGTCAAATGCTTATTGTAATATTTTATTCATATTTTTCTAAATTAAAATATTAAAATATTTATAAATGGAACTTTTTATATTTAGGGATCATTACCATTGCTTCTTATGTTTGACATTCCGCAAGACGAAATGGTATTAACCCACGAACAAATTGACAGTGTAATGCAACGTTTAGACATATATATATCGCTTCGACATAAAGCTAGTCAAAATATATACACCGTTTCAATAAAAGGTTTTGAAAGATCTGTAGGTGAGTGTTAAGTAGAAAAATATTTTTTTTTAAATGTGTTTATTTATGAAATAATTTATAACTAATTGGTAGTTATTTAAAATAATGATAATTTATTTTGTAACCAAGTGAAGTAGTTTTAATAATTTGTGTACTCATCATTTTAAATATTGTACAACGCATAATATACTTTTTATTATTTTTATAGGGAACATTTATGAGGGTAGAAAGTGTTTACTGGGTGGTACTGGAGAAATAATAACACCAAGTATACCAAATACATATAATGTGTCAAATGAAAATCCATCATTTATAGTTTCCAATGGAGAATTTTTCAGTGGAAATCGATATTCAAATAAATCTTTTAACAATTTAGGCGGGTTTAATAACTTTACAAACTTCCCTGGATCAATTTCTACATCATGTCAAAATAGTGTAATTAATTTACCTTTGGTAAGCAACCATGGAAATATTTCTCAGATTAACGTTTTGGGCCCAAGAATACAACAGTTGGCTAACGATATAAAAATGGACAATTTATCAACTAATAATAATCACATTGGAAAATCAAGTAAATCATCATATTATACTACTATGTTAAACCAGAGGCTCTCAAACTTTTTTTTGCAAACTTCTATATTTTAGAATAGGCATAATAATACCACTAATGGCTAAAAATAAAACTATAATATTCAAAATGTCAATATATTTATTTCAATATTATCTGGAATATATAACTTTCTTACTTTATCTATATTCCGCAAATCAATATGTAGTCTTCTGCATCCTACAGTTTGAAAACTGCTATTATAGATATTTTAAACAATGCATTTTAATTTTACCATTTTTTTAGCATTTAATTATATTCAAGACTCAAATACTTCTCCAAATCAAAGTTTGTTGTCATCATGTAACGAATTAGGTACCTATTTTATTTTTAAATTTAACAAAAACTATTTATATATTAACAAATCTTAACTTTTAACTAATAATGTACAGAACTTTTCAAGTAAATAAATGATTTTCTTTATTAGATTTAGAAATCTTTGAGAACCGTGCACCTGGTTTTCGAAGACAGCCAATAACTTATGATTACCATAATTTAAGGGTTGCTGCAACACAAGGTACATTTAAAGTCAAATTTTAAAAAATTGTTATTTAATTTTCATTGTATATATTTAATAGTGTCTCAAAGTAAACCAAATCGATCGGAGATAAGAGTTCCAACATCTGTATGGTCTGGTTATGGTTTTAGTCAATCAAGTCCTTCAGCTATTTTAAAAGGACAACGAGATGTAAATTTATTTCTATCTAAACTCTTATTATTTAATAATGTTATTATTTTTATATTTATAGAATGAGCTAAATATATGGAGTAACTCTACACCTGAAATAAATAATGATATATCTGAACTGGCATCGATGGAAATGAGTAATCACCTTGACTCCACGCCTACATCGACTGTGTCTAAAATCACATCTTCTTCATTTGCAGATTTACCATCTCATTTGGCAATTCTTGGCTTAGATAAATATATAAGTAAGTTAGTTATTCAATTCAATATAGTATCATACTATAATATGTTATAAATGTTTTTATGTACTCTAGATTTATTTAAATCCCATGAAATTGATTGGACTACTTTCAAGACATTGACAGAAAGTGACCTGCGTGAAATTGGTGTTACAGCCTTAGGTGCTCGAAGAAAAATATTGTTATCTATAGCAGGTGAGATACTATATTTTTCTTATATATTAAAACCTTCAATCGCAAAAACATTTGCTTTACAATATTATTAATTTCTAAATTTATCATAAAAATATGACTTATAGAATGTTTTTATAATATAAATTGTAAAATATTTATATTGTTATCTTACCAAATAATTGTTAGACTATATTTGAATATTTTCAGAAATCCCAGACAATAGTACAAAATAAGTCTTTTCATAAGGTGTTGCATATTATACATTTCAGGATAATTTGTTGAAGTTAATGTATACCTAATGTTAATAAATAACCTAATGTATAATTATAATTCTTAAGTATATTACCCAATATTATTTTTATACTTCATACTTTAATAATTCAACTTATTTAACTTTTTCAAATTTGACTTTTACTCAGAAAATATTTAATATAATATAATATTTTATTTTATTATAGTATTTATAGAAATTATTTTTGTTACTAAAAATTGAAGAACTATATTAAAATGCAATGATTAATTAAAGCTAAAGTTGTAATGAGATAACCTAGTAACTTAAAAATGCAAGTGTACAGATAATATACAGTTTTACAAATATTGTGAACCCATTAAATAATTTCAACTGTGGGCAATGGACATTGAACTATTTTTTTAAATGACAATAACATCTCAGGATGATTATTTTTGTAGATTGTGTTAGGTATCATAAAATATACATTGTATAACTATTATTAATTTGTAATTTATATTATTAAAAGGTTTTATTTCTTTTATTTATACATGTAGAATTGAATAAAAGGTGTCCAGTTGGTGGATTATTTGGTATTAGCCCAGCTCCAGGCGCAGAAAGAAAAAGTCCTGCATCAAATAATAGCCCATCAGACACATGGTAAATTAACAAAATTATTAACTGTATGTTACAAAACTTCATATAATTTTTTTGCTGTCAAAAATTATTAGTTATAATTTAAATTATTAAAAAACACTAGAAGTTTAAAACTCTTAAACAATTTTTTTTCAAAATATATAGGTGCTAAACATATTATAATTATATAACTATCTTCAGATTTATTTAAAACATAACAGAATTTATAATATTTTAGTAACAATTACCCTTTATTTTGCCTTCAACCGATGTTAGTGTATTATTATGTTGTAACCAAACATTTCACATGGCTTTTATATTACTACCTATATATTTGTTTACGTTTCAATAGCCTACCATTTTTTTTAAAAAATTTTTCTAAAGTGTATTTATTTATCTTGAACTATACTTTATGTTATTTTATTTCCTAAAAACCAAACAAATGATGAATGTTTTTATGCGATTATCAATGTAATGGTTATGTACAATGTTTGTTTGTTACTTTTAAAAATCATCAATCGTCGGTAAAATTAGATAGACAAACCACATTTATTATAACAACTTTAGGAGAAATTTTGATTTATATTTTCAAAACCATTTATTGTATCCATTGTATTGTATTTCATGCTGTTAAAATTGAGTTCTATATTATATTATTATTATTTTTTGTTGTTATATAAAATAAGTATTATTAAATATTATTATTATTATTTTTTTTTATAATCTAAAAGTGGTGTATTATTTGTAGGCCTTTGTTTGGTATATAAATAAAATATGTTTTTGTATATTATTATAAATACCTATATAATAAACAAATTGCCTGTAATGTTTAGTTGATTTTGAAATGTACCTATAATATATTACAGTACCCTATACAATAGAATTAGAGCTAATACTAATTTATCTTTTAGTTATTGCAGTCTGTTGTGTCAATAGTGAGCTTGAGAAAATGAATATTTAAATTATAACATTCTTATTATTAAATCAATTTTTTAATACATATTATTAAAACTCAACATTTTAGGTGTACTGGGATTTTATAGTTGACCCTTGATAGGTTTGTTTGTTATATATTTGAGTGGCTATATACGACCAAGACCACATACTTGAGCGGGGAGGTTAAAGAGGACGTTACAGTGACATTTATTGTCTCAGTCTTACAAGCACGAAACATAGCAACTTTTAAGCTCAAGAGAACACATTTATCTCCGTTAGTTTAAAAATTAGAGCGAATTGAGCTCTTATAAAATTTAAAGGTAAGACTATTATCTAGACAATGACATAGGCTTTTTATTATATTTTAATTTTAAAACGAGTTATGTGTATTTTAAAATTGTTAACTGTTTGTACATCTTAAAATACTTATAACCAATTTTAAAATTAAAATATAATAAAAAGCCTATGTCATTGTCTAGATAATCTTACCTTTAAATTGTATAAGAGGTCAATTTGTTCTAATTTTTTAACTAACAGAGATAAAAGTGTTCTGTTGAGCGTAAAATTTATTATTTTACACACTTGTAAGACGGAGACAACAAATGCCACTGTAACATCCCCTTAAGTGTTCATCCTTGAGTAGTGCCGTAACTAGATTGTCAAAGAAATGGTTGTCAAAGGTGCAAATAAATGCATATGGGCCCCTAATGATATAATATCATTGTATAAGAAAAACGATTCTAAGTGAAAACAGTCAATCAGCCTATTATGATGATATTAAGCCATTAAGGTGACTAAAGTAATTTATATATAACCTATTTACGAGGAACCTTGTTTTAAATTTTCAATCCTTAGCTATTAAAGTTGAACGTTTTATACATTTTTAACTAAAAATAATTATTCAATTTTAAATTTGATAAATTTTGTCAAAATTCAATGTTTAAATGCTTAAAAAAAAATTGTGCCATGTATTTTTAATATTTTACAACTGCTATTGTAACAATATATCAGGAGCCTTGTATTACATTTTTCCATTTTTTTGGCCCAACAGAAAACTAAAAAAATATAAAACTGACAATGTCTGTAAATAACTCATAAAGAGTCAATATATTTTCAAAATTGTATGGTGTATAGAAAATGAAAATTTTGAAAATTCAGTGAAATTTTCAAATATCTATAGTCATTCGTTTTTTAATTATAATAAAATAAGAAAATCGTTACATGAGAATTAATTACTTAAGTGGAATCTTGTTTTAAATTTTCAAACATTCGACACAAAATTTGAACATTTTATACATTTTTAACTACAAAATAATTATTCAAATTTAAATTTGATAAATTTTGTCAAAATTCGATCTTTAAATGTTTATAAAAAAAATTGTGCCTATGTATTTTTAGTATTTTTCATCTGCTATTGTAACAATATATTAGAAGCCTTGTATTAAATTTTTGTACTTTTTGACCCAACAGATAAAACTATCTTGATATTTATAGAAAAAAAAAAACGAAAAAAAATTAAAACTGACAATGTCCGTAAACAGTTCAAAAAGAGTCAAATTATTTTCAAAATTTTATCGTGTATAGAAAATGCTAATATGAACATTCAGTGAAATTTTCAAGTATCTGCTGTCATTCTTATTTTAATTACAACAAAATAAGAAAATTGTAACATGAGAAATCGAGTGAATATCAAATGTTGTAAAAATAAAAATTTCAAACGCTCATAAAAATTTAATTTGACTTTCTTGTAGACATTTTTTTTTTTGATAAAGGTAGACAATATTATGTGGAATCTTGTAATACATTTTCAAATCTTAGATTTAAAAAAAAAAATTTTTTTGAATTCTTAACTCAAAATAATTTGCTAATTTTCGTGATTTTTACATATTTTGTCAATTTTTGAACTTTAAATGTTAATAAATAAAATCTGTGACTAAGGATTTTTAATATTTTTCAAATTTCATTGTAACAATATAGTAGGAGCCAAGTATTCAATTTTCAAGTATTTTTACTCGACGAATAAAGTTTTATTGACATTTATAGAAAAAAAAACTAATAAACCTGGAAACTGAAAATGTATGTAATACCATTGATCATACATAGTATAATCATACTATGTATAATCAATGGTAATACATAAACAAATGCGCGATATGTATGGTTTTGATTAAAAAAATAATTGCCCATAACTTGAATAATAAAAAAAGGTGGGTAAGTGGATGTCGCTCTGCTGTACAGTAGGTTAGAAGTGGGTCACTGTATAATGGACAGTATTAAATTTGAATTCAATGATATAATATCACTGTATAAGAAAAACGATTCTGAGCGGAGACGGTATATCAGTCCATGTATTAGACATATAATATATACTTATCTATGGTATTAAAAAAAAATTGATCATATCATAATATCTATTAGGTACTATTATAACGCGTTATACATCAACAAAAAACCATGTTACTATCATAGATATATAATAGTATACTTTAGAAGTTTCAAGTACCCACGAATAATATTATACAATCACAACAAAATAACTAAAATAGTTATCCTAGGTTTTTAATATGTAATTTCGTCCAAATTTGTACTTAAAATGACTATAAAAATAAACCGTGTAAATGTATTTTTTAGATTTTTCGGTAACAGAATTAATTAATTACGTGGAATCTTGTTTTAAATATTTAATTCTTAGATACAAAAATTGAACATTTTATACATTTTTAACTACAAAATAATTTTTCAAATTAAAATTTGATAAATGTTGTCAAAATTTGATCTTTAAATGCTTATAAAAAAAAATTGTGCCTATGTTTATTAATATTTTTCAACTGATATTTTAACAATATATCAGGAGCTTTGTATTAAATGTATACACTTTTTGGCCCAACAGATAAAACTTTATTGATATTTATAGAAAAAAAAACTAAAAATATTTTAAATTGAAAATGTCCGTAAACAGCTCAAAAAGAGTCAAATTATTTTTAAAATTTTATCGTATATAGAAAATGCTGATATAAACATTCAGTGAAATTTTCAAGTATGTACAGTCATTTGTTTTTTAATTACAATAAAATAAGAAAATCGTTTCATGAGAAATTGAGTGAATATCAAATGATGTAAAAATATGAATTTCAACGCTCATAAAATTTAATTTGGCTTTCTTATAGATATTTTTTTG
>NC_042494.1:78299203-78323767 GCF_005508785.2 Acyrthosiphon pisum
GCAGTTATTCGTTTTTGAATTACAACAAAATAAGGAAATCGCTACATGAGAAATCGAGTGCAGAATATCCAATGTTGTAAAAATTTGAATTTCAAACGATCATAAAAATTTAATTTGACTTTCTTATAGATATTTTTTGTTTGATAAAGAAAAATTTTTATGAATTTCCAACTCAAAATAATTTGCAAATTTTCGTGATTTTTCCATATTTTGTCATTTTTTGAACTTTAAATGCTTATAAAAAAAAACTGTGACTAACGATTTTTAATATTTTTCATCTGCCTTTGAAACAATATACTAGGAGCCTTCTATTACATTTTCAAGCTTTTTTTATCCAACAAATAAAATTTTATTGTAATTTTTAGAAAAAAAACTAAAAAAAAATGGAAAATGAAAATATCCGTAAAGAGCTCAAAATAAATCAAAATATTTTGAAAATGTTATGGTGTATAGAAAATGGTAAGATAAACATTCAGTCAAAATTTCATGTATCTACGGTCATTTTTTTTAAAGTTACACCAAAAACCAAATTCAATTTTGTGAAAAATCGATTTTGCGTAAAAATTCCCATTTTTCCTTAATTTTTCTTTTGTTTTTCCCGGCGCTTTTGAAAACTACTGGGAAATTTAAATTTTGACCTCCTCAATGCACCAACGATACTCACTTTCTGATCGAACAAGATACTGAAGTTGAAAATCGTAGCATTATTTCGACTACTTATCGTGTACACAGACACGAAAAAAAAAAAATAAATAAATAAAAAAAAATTAAAAAAAAATAACCCGTCATTGTAAAATCAATACATTCATACGTTCCACTCAGAATCTAAAAGTTAGACCCAATCTTTAAAGGGTATTTCTTCATCATTTTTGGTATACTTTCATATGACGTCGGCTGGTCACTTCACCCCAATGTCTTAATCCGGGCTTGTATGAGTACACTATAGATCGTGTCATGATCTAAGATAGTTATTATCTCTGGTTACTCAACATAGGATTATATTTGATGCCAAGTGTTTTAGCTATAAAAGCTAAACATTTTATAAATATTTACCTACTAAATAATTTTTAAATTTCCAATTAGATAAATTTCGTCAACATTCGTACTTTACTTAATGCTTATAAAATAAAAACGTGCCTATGTATTTTTAATATTTTTAAACTGCTATTATAACAATATTTCAGAAGCCTTGTATTACATTTAAAATTTTTTTGACCCAACGAATAAAATTGTATTGACATTATAGAAAAAATTAACTAAAAAATTGAAAATTGAAAATGTCCGTAAACAGCTCAAAGTTTAACTATTTTAAAAATTGTATGGTGTATAGAAAATGAAAATATAAACATTCAGTGAAATTTTCATGTATCTAATGTTATTTGTTTTTAAATTACAACAAATTTTGTATACACCAGCCTATAGTAGATTATACTAAAAAACAAACGTTAAATACTACACATATAAACGGGACATAGCTAAACAAAATTGGTACCAAAAAAGAAAAATATTGAGTTGCCACCTTTTGAATGAATCACGGAAAAAAACCCACAAAAAAAAAGCCCAAGGAAAAAAAGCCCAGAAATACAAATAAAAATATGAACACATGTATATATACTCTACTCCTAATGACCTAATTAGTAGGTAATATATTATATTGATATGAAATGAAAATAATATTAATTGTTAATTGTATAAAATATAGATCGTAAATCAAATAAAAATATAAATATGAACATAATATTATGTACCTATACGTCATTATACAATATTCTGTATAGGTACATTTAAATTTTTCAATAGTTATATATGATTAATAGTTAAGCATTAGTCATATTCAGATATATAATTATTTATATTTGAAATTTTAAGATTTTCTTTTATAAAATTACCTATATTGGCCTCTTATACAATTAACAATTATAGTTTACTATTAGTTATTATTATTTATGATAATTATCTGTTACAGTAGTATATATTGTATACCTAAGACTTATGTTTTTTTACTTATAACTTATATCACAATATATCATATTGTGTTCATATTTATATTTTTGTTAGATTTACAATCTATATTTTATACAATTAACAATTAATTATTATTTTCATTATAATACCTATATAATATATTATTATATTATTATATTTTATTATAACCTATAGGTACATGGTAATTACTTTTGAAAATGAATATTACGCACATTCATTTTCAAAAAAATGATGACTGGATTTTTAATATTTTTTAAATTTCATAATATTATAGTACGCGGATCATTGAATTAAATTTTCAAGCTCTTTTATCCAATAAATAGAATTTTATTGACATTCATAGAAATAAGAAATTAAAAAAATTGAAAACTGAAAATGTCTATGTCCGTAAACAGCTCAAAACAAATCAAAATATTTCGAAAGTTTTATTATGTATAGAAAATGTTAATAAAAACAGTGGAAATTAATAATGTACATTATTTAGGGTTACAACAAAAATCAAAATCGATTTTGTCAAAAACCAATTTTGTGTAATTCCCGTTTTTTCTTAATTTGTATTTTGTTTTTCCCGGTGCTTTTGAAAACTACTGGGAATTTGGCAACTAGATTCACTATGCCATTGAAAAATCAACAAGATATTGTTGAAGAAAATTAAAGCAGTTTTACTGCCGCAAACGGTGATGAAAAACACAAAAATAAAAGAAAAACTTCAACTAAAATAATAAGAAAACATTTATTGTAATTGTTAGTATTTATAAATTACTTGATCTTGTACTATTACCTAATTAATTGAATTAGTTATGTATCATAAAATATAAAATGAAAGAAATATGCCCTAAAGACCAAAAAAAAAACCTTAAAATATGCATTTATATGCAGAAAAAAAATTATAAAACTAGATTTGCCTTAGCGTAAAGCATATTTGTTTCTTATTCTGCTATTTTTATGATTGTGTAAAACAAATATGCAAATGCTGCAAGTTCTCTGCCCTAAATCTGTATAATTATATTATGTATATAGCCATATGTAGGTACTCATGTTCAGTGTTTGGAAGGAACGAATTCCTTTTTATAAAAAAAGAACGAGAATATGAACTAGTTCTTTTTTTTAAGGAAATATGACAAAATTGTTCGTTCCTTTCTAGTTCCAATAATTTACACAGATAAGTATGTAAATATTTAAATTAAAATATATTTTTTTAATGTGTATAATGTATATTGCTAATTAGCCAAAAATTTAATTTTGAAGAAAATCTCAAAATATATAATAATATATTACATAAACATATAAAATATGTACTTACTTGTAGTTATATATTACAAATAAAAATTAAAGAAGTATGCATAAAACGAAAAAAAACATAAATGATTAAATAAGAATTTTTATTTTATTTGGAACTAAAAAAGGAACTCGTTAATTTTTCAATGGAACGACAAAGGAACGAATTCTTTTTTTTTATGGAACAAGGAACAGAACGGATTCCTTTTTTAAAAAAAAGAACGAGGAACGGAACGAATTCCTTTTTATAAGGAACTTGACAAAGACTGTTCATATTATAATACTATTAATACTGTACTATTTAATAATACTAATGTATAAATGTATAGTAATAAAAATTATATGTTTTATTTGATTTGTTTACAGAATTATTCCCAAGTTGAAAATAAGTATATACATTTTGCTATTCTAAAATAACTAATAATACAATTTCCAGAACGGACTTAATTAGTAATTTCTGATACGGTGATACTTATACCGTGTTTTCTACAAGCTACACTCTACATTCTTTTAATATTATATTGGGATATAATTATATAAAGAAAATAATATATAAGAATTAATTGTTGTCGACTTTATAACTTTATAAGTTTCTAGGTACATTATATAATATATTAATATCAGTTTATGTAGTAGTGTGTCAACTGGTGTGACTATGAGGATTCCAAGTTCCAACAGTGTAAGAAAAGGGTCTATAGCAGATCATAATTTTGAAAAAACATCGTTATTAAAATTCAATAAGTATTTCTTATAATAATTTATGTATATTATATAATTTATATTTTAAATGTAAGGTACAGATATAACAAGTATTTATAAAATAATATAGTCTGTACATTTGTTATTAATTTGTTTTACTTTATACCAAAACTTTTTATTTTCCTCCGACGAGATAAAAAAACGTTTATGAGTAAGTTAAAGGTATTTAAAAAAATAAAAGTAACTTAGCTTTTAACTTAACTTAGCTATTATTTTCATGAAAATTTGTAACTTAGTTACTCAAATTCAGTAACTTTATAAAACTAACTTTAACTTAGCTTAGTTATTTTTTATTTTAGGGTAACTTAACTTTAACTAGTTAAAAAAATTGGTTAACTTGCCCAGCTTTGCTATTCTTAGGGCCAGTTGCACTGTCTACGGTTAAACTTCGATTAAGCTTAATCAGCTGAAACAGATATTTAACCGGGCAAATTTGGCCGATTAAACTCCGGTTAACTTTAATCAGAGACGAGACGGTGCAACTGGCCCTTAAAGTAGTTATAAGTAGTTCTTAAAAAGAATGAAATAAAAATATATTTTGTTTGTAATAACGTGGAATAATATTAAAGTTCATGGAGGAAGTCCTAATTACATTGTGTTGGTGGCACTGAAATATAGATGGGTCATCTGTGTTTGTCGGTCAGTCGGTGATGAATTGTTGCTGAGAAAAATTCTATATTTTTTTGCTAAAAAGCCAAAAATCCGAGTTTATGCCTAAACCGGAGTATAGTTTTTGTTTATTCAAAATTTATCTAAAATAATTAATGTTTCAATGAGTGAACTAACATTTTATTGATTATTACCTTTCATAAAAAGTGTTTTTGTATAGTACTCTTATCAGTAATCACCATCAATCATTACGGTTTGGATATTGTGAATTAATCAACATTTGAGGTATTTAGTATTTATTTATTGTTAATACGTATATATATTTATTTATTTCTAGTTTCTACATTAATTGTATTTACTTATTTAGCCCATTGCAAACTTATATTCTTTCAATCTATCCATTAAAATAGGTCCATAAAAAAAAATAAGTACTTGAAATAATATTGTTAAAATTGGAAACTAGTTATTCATAAATTCTAATACTTTAAATATCAGCCATACTGACAGACGTTTTTTGTTAATAATTAATTATTTGGGATGTTATTAATATAATTAAGGATTAAATCATTAGTCATTGCTGATAAAGCTTTTTACAAAGTGTACACCATTAATGCATGTCATATAAGTACTAAGTCGTCTGATGCCTTCTTTTGAAATTAAATTTTTTATGCAGGTATCTGAATAGTTAAACATTTGATCTAGGTAATTGCTTTACTTAATGTCTAATATTAATTTTTGCTCTATACATTTTTCAACATTATGTTATGTGTTCAGTAATATGTCATAACTGTCTTATGTTTAAAATCTATTTAAAAATGTATCTAATATTTCTAGGTTATTATAGTATATATACTTATTTCTTATGTGGGGGCCACACTGAACAAGAAAACAAAATAACTATGTGGATCCCGCATTATACCTAGTGGTTATGTAGATTTTGCCTAGGTAACTCATGATTTAAATTTTGACTTAACACTCAACAGTATGAACTCCCCTAGTCAGACTGCCCTTAGTATATTGGTATCAACATTATCAAAATCATAGTTACTGAATGAAGAACTTAAGCAATATATATGGTTGGTTTGTTAGTTAGTTCTTTGCATCTCCTTTGAAAATATCGGTTTTGTCGCTGCATCAGTTTGTACAATCATATCTACTTATGTACTTAGTATACTACCAAAATATAAAATTTAGAAAGAATTGTTAAGTTAAATTGGCTTCAATAAACTTAAACAATCTTGGCTTCCAAATTCTAGTCTTACTTTACTATAAGTATTAGAGATGTTCTGAGTAGAAAATATGGTACTAAGCCAGGTACTGAGTAAAATTGTTTATACTAACCGGGTATCGAGTATTGGCCGAGTAAAATTTAAATTACTAACCAGGTATCGAGTATTGGCCGAGTAAAAATGTTTAACACTACTTATATTAGTATTAAAGTATCAACTAACAATTACTGTCTAAGAAATTATTAATAATATAATTTAAGTCTTTTAAACAGTAAACACGAGATTTATTTTTGTAATTCATAGAAGAAAAACATGATTTGTTTATAATCAACTGGCTATTGTAAATCGGTTCAGTTATTCCAATATGTAACAAAATAAATTATAATTCATTACCCTAGAACTTTAGATTTTCCCGTTATATTAATTATAGGTATGTATATATTTATAAATAGATTATCAGTTTTTGCCATTGGATATGAGTCGAGCAGGGGCGTCATTTCAGTTTTTTTTCTGGGTGTGCAAACTTTTAGGCAGGCCAATTTTGACAATTCACCAGGCCATTAAAAAATATATATATTTATATATATATATAAATGTAGGAAACCTATGCAAACCTATGTAAATATTCTTTCCTTTCCTTTTATAATTCTAATTGAAACTCATAACGACTAATGCAACTTTTAAATAGCTAGCAATTCAAAGAATTAAAAGCTTATAAGCAGTTAAAGCAACCAGCTAATGTCATTACTGTTCATATATAAAAACTTAAAATATATATATTTTATACTACCTATATATGAAAACATGTATAAGTTAATTATGACGGCGCATTGGAGTATTAATGGCAGGCCAATTGTTAACATTTTTTAAGTTAGTGGTGCCATTGCACACCCTGCCCCCCCCCCCCAAATGACGCTCCTGGAGTCGAGTAAAAATGTAGTATTTTGCCGGGTGCCGAGTAGCGACTGGGTAAAAATGTGGTATTACGCCGGGTACCGAGTAATAGCCGGGTAAAAATGTAGGTATTACGCCTTGTACCGAGTAAACCGAGTCTTGAATATGATATCTAATACCCGGCCATCGAGTAATTGCCGGGTACCCGGAACATTTCTAATAAGTATATCATACTTGCTATATCATGGCTAATAAATAAAACAAAAATAAATTGTTTATTTGAGATACTTTTAATATTTATACACAATATTTGCTACAAGAAATTAATCAAAAATAATTATTTCAATCATAGTATACAAATAAACATGCAATGTATACCAGCAGTACACATCTGCAAAAAAATATTACTACTTACTATTTTAACATTATTAAACTAAAATAAAGATGAATAACCATCCTAAGTTATGCAATGCATAATATTATGTAGGTATTTATTTAATTTAGTACTCAAATTGTTTGACGACTTTAATATCCAGAATTATGATTTAAATTAAGCCGCCTAAATACAAAAAAGCATCTATGTTACAATATCTAATTAGTACCTATATTATTATTATATTATTATTGGTTAAGAGGAACTAACACTAACATTTTTTGTCTCCGTTTTACAAGTGCGCAACATAGCAAATTTACGCTCGGCAGATCACGTTTAGCTCCGTTCGTTTAAAAATTAGAGGGAATCAATTTATTATTATGAAACTTAATAGTAAGAATTATTATCTGTGTTTGTATGTGGGTTTTTTTACAATTGTTCAATTGTTTAGCAAGTTATGCGTGTATAATAAAGCATAAATTAAAAATGCTCAATTAAAAACTGAAGTATAGTAAACAACCATCTACAAACACAGATAATTTTCTTACCATCAAGTTTCATAAGAGTTTGGTTCACTCTAATTTTTAATCTAACAAAGCTAAACATGATCTGCTGATTTGCAATATTACGCACTTGTAAAACGGAGGCCACAAATACCAATGTTACGTCTTCTTAATAGTTAATACAAACAATATTGTGAGTTTTCTCCATACCATCTCACCTTAATGTTTTGTTAAATACTCCAGTTAGTTATTATATATAAGACTTTAGTAGGTACCTATAGTTAATTATTATTTAAATTTTTTTATTGTATTTAATAAAAAAGATCAAAGTACATATTATAATATATCACCGTATATATAATATGTAATTTAATAAATCTACATAATATACTTAATTCACAATAATCTTCATGTTGCTCTTTGGAAACAATATATTAAGATACTCAGTTACCTGTATAGTTGAATGTATCAAAGATGTATTATTTCAAGTAGTAGAAGACTAAATTAGAATATTTTATTAATTCTAAATTTGTATGGAAGTATTAAGTGCAGTATTCTACTATCAACACTAATAAAGACAATAAATTCAATACTACAGAGAAATTGCATATGATATTGTGTGTTAGGTTTATTGCAATAGGGAATATATTTATTAATATAGAATATGGCTGATCCTTGGTTTGAAAATTATTATGGTGATTTGATGTAATCTTTAAGTGTTTAGACATTTAAAATTAATTAGTTTATGTTTTTATAGTCAGGTTTTATGATTATGATTATTAGTTGATAATGTTGATACTTTATTTACTATATCTACTATATAAATGTTATATAAGTATATAGGTACCTAGGTGTTTCTTTTAGGATATTTACCTTATTAAATTTCATAATCTATTGATTAAAATAACAAATTATATAGGTATTTCAAAATATTGCTTATAACTTATATGTTAGTACTTTTAGAAATAGGGTGTATGTGTTATTTATGTAGGTATAAACACACAATATGGCTGTATGGTCGCTGGTGTCCACATGTTATACAAAATATGTTTACAATGTATTGAGAATGATATGTTAAAAACTGATAACTGGATCTTTCATCCACATATTATGTTGTGCCTGTCTTTAAAAAGTACAATATAATCCATTTTATTGTGATTTTTAACATTAGAGTGAACTGACCTATTATATAATTTAAAAGTAAGATTATTATTGAGGACTTCACGTGAGAATTTTAATATTTTATTTTTGCTATATAAGTTATGATAATTTTAAAATATATATCTTTTCTAGTATTTAAAATGATTAAAACATGCTCCAAAATTAAAATACCAAAAAAAACCAAAGTGGGGCCCTTGAAAATATTATATTAAAAATTCTTATAGAAGTCAAAATTCGCTCACATGTAAAAAAAAATTGACTGAGTAAAATTGATTACCTATTCTAAACGTACAATGTAACAACGTCATTATAACATTCTCTAAAGGCTAGTAACATTTCCTTTCAAATAGCCAACAACAGTGGCGTAATTTCAATTTTTAATGGAGGGGGCAAAAGTTTTGACTAGCCCAAATGAGTAACTTAGAAAACAACCGCTCGCAAGCCCATATTAAAATATTATGTTCCTTTTCCTTCATAAAACACACATACATACCAACTTTCATGTACGTCCCGCATGCTACTAATTATAAATATATTCCATCAATTAATTAGTAATTACCAATTTATTATTGTGACAATAATTTCTTAGTTCCTACACTATATAATATTTTCTAAACATGTTTAAATATATTCATGTTTTTGTGCTAATAAAATAAAATGTATTTTATTTTATTGTAATATGTTTTATAAATTACTGCTAATTGAATTTTACAAAGGTAGAAACATAATAGAATTATGTAACAAACAGTCAGTACCGCATTTAAACATTTTGTGCCGGGTGCGAAAAAAATTTGCCGTCCCCGAAAGGGGCCTTATCATGGAAAATATGGGAGATAGATCCTCATATACCTTTTAGATTTTGAGTAAAAAAAAGAATATTTGTTTTACAATAATGTGTGATTTTAAAAATATTATTTAATAATTTCATTATCTATCCTCCTCCAAGTTGTTTTATGTCTTTTAACAAAGTTTGTTTACGGTTTTGATATCCACTTAACTTTTTTGTTGCAGCCATAATTGAAATACTATAAAACAATTATATAATAAATAATCAACAAAGCCGAGTAATAAGTAGTTCTATTATTAGGCATATTAATAATTCTCAAACGCTGATAGCTATAAATACATTAGTTGTTTTAATTTCAAACAGCATAATACATTAATATTATCTAATACTACTGTTATTCAGATAATTTCAATTTTAAGTTTTAAAAATTCACAAGGATACAAATTTCCGACCACAAAATTTTGGCACCCCCAAAATACTAGCGCCTGGGGCAGTTGCAGCCAGTGCTCCCTCTAAATGCGGCCCTGATAACAAAATGTTTACAAGATAAGTATTAAGGGGATTCGATACCGTCATTTTCTGTTTTTGTCTAACACACACGTGACATAAGATTTTAGACTGGTTCTTTGCCAATCATACCAATTGATCTAATGAAGCGATAAGAATTTTAAAAACAGATTTGAATTTGTTGTCAAGTCTACTTGAAATCGACTTTCCCACATTTTTGATTTTTTGATTTTAACTTCTCCAAAAATTAAAATACGACAATTTTTCCATATGACATTTATAGGAATTTAGGGACTAATATCAAACATGTGAGAAGGTCGATTTCAAGTAGACTTGACGAAAAATTCAAATCTGTTTTCAGAATTCTTATCGCTTCAATAGATCAATTGGAATGTTTGGCAAAAAAACACGTCTAATATACTGTCGCGCATGTGTTAGACAAAAACAGAAAATCACGGTATCGAATCCGGAATCCCCTTAAGAGGACGCTACACGGCCATTTATTGTCTCAGCCTTACAGATAATCAAACTTATGTCTGTAACTGATGTAATTAAATATTGTTTTTTGTTGCAATTTGGAAAAATACATTTTTAAGCATAAATTAATGATGTCTTATTTTACCCGTTGAAAATGTATTCATGCACAAGCTAATTCCTAATGTTTAATAAATAAAATAACTTGGTAAGTACTTGAAATAATACAATAAAGTATTCTAAAACTATAAATAATAATAAATAAAACAAATTAACAATATAATATCATGAGTCATGAGGCCAAGTATTGGTTTTGCAATGTTAAATAAAAGTGTCATTGTTGTTTTGACGTTATGGAGATAATAATTTCAACTTTAAATGTTTTAAATTACAATTTGGATCTAGTTGGTAGTTTGGGGAGTTAAAAGTAATCGTAGTTCTAACTAATCTAACTTCTAATTAAAATAATTAGGAAAACTTATCAACAAATTACGGAAAATGAGAAAAATTCCATAACCACCACTTTATTGATAAAATAAATGTTGTTTTTTTGTTGCATTTCAAAAATAAAAACTTGACCAAAATGTTTGATTTTTCTTAACATGATACATTTTCAAAATATTTTTGCTCATTTTTAGTTTTTCAATTCGTTTTTATCTGTAAGATTACAGTTTTTTAGTTGTAATTGAAACTTTTTGCCAAGACGTGTATTATTTTTTTCTATGTACAATGAAATTTTTAAAATATCTAGACTAATCTTTAACTATGTACACTACGATTCTTTTCACACAATTTCGTCGGTATTGACTTCGGTGTGTTAAAATTTAGAGTAAATTGACCTATTATAAAATTAAAAGGTATGATTATTAGGTAGGTAAGATCTAAACAACTTCGTGGGATTTTTATTATATTTTTATGTTAAAGCGAGTTATGAGTATTTTAACTTTTAAGATGTACAAACAATTAACATTTTTAAAATATTCATACCTCACTTAAAAATTAAAATATAATAAAAAAAAACCATGAGGTTACCTAAATAATAATCTTACCTTTGAATTTTATAAGAAGTCAATTCACTTTCATTTTTAAACTATCAGAGTTAAACGTGATATTATGCTGAGCGTAAAATTCGCTATGTTACGCACTTGTAAGAGACAGATAACACATGCGGGTGCCACGTCCTCTTTACATTATATAGCTATTAATATGTAATGTATGCCGTATTACGGTGTTTTTGTCTTTTTGGCACAAATAAAATGATAGAATATTAGTTTTAACTAGTCTAATCATAGAAAAATAAATTACTATAATATAAATATATAATACAATCTTTAGAAATATAGGTAACGATATCCGTCTCCACGGCTCGAAATAATTTTTCATTTGCAATATTATTTATCATTAAATTAAAATTTAACAGATCTCTTTTACTGTGACCTACTCAATGATGAGGTACATACGAAACCTTTACGATACTCTAGTGACTTCCCCGGATGTTAAAATACTTATTGTTTTAATATAAAATTTGTAAAACAAAAATACGTCGTTTTATTTTTGCAATAAAAACAATTTTTCAACTTAATCTAAAATGTACTTAGTTACAAATATTATTAACTATTTCACTAGATAAAATTAAATTTTTGAAATTTTTTTTTGTTATTTATAAATTTCCCACCCAGCTGCTTGAATGGTTGATTTCCATTATACAGAACTGTTTTATGGTTTCAAATATTCTCGCATATAATTTTACTTTTTGATGTATCTAGCGTTATAGTTTTGATTGTTAAAAATAAATATTGTTGGGAATGTACAGTTATTAAAAGTCCGACTTTAACACGATATATTGCAGCGATGGCGTAAATTCGCATTTTGTTTTCCTCTATAATCATTAATCTTTATATTGTTATACATTTCAGCTGTTAATTATTTCCTAGATTATTACTATTCTTAATTTTACACCGTAGTAAAATTTAACATTATACCTACATTTTATCGTATTCTTTTTGTAAAAATGCATTTTTAACACAATTAAATTTAAAATATTATGTATTCGTGATAATTTTGATTGATTTCTAAGATAGCTTAGATATTTTTTTAGACTAGAAAAGAATATGTGAAATGTCCTAGAATGTCCTAGCTTGATGTCCTACCTAAGGTTTACTACTATTAACCACAGGAAAATAGTGATAGTTTAAAGTTATATGACTTTATTATAATATGATGTTATTGTCTTTAGTTATTATAGAATTATTTTACAAAATATTTACGTTATTATATTGAGTAATTCAAAACAAATTCGAATTAATTTTCAATATGTTTTTTACTACCACATAATCAAAATAACCACAGTATCAATTTCTTGATTCTAATAAAGTAATGGAAATGTAATAAGGCTCCTAAAGCCTGGAAATTGATGGGAGGAGCCATATTCTGACTTTGTATTGATCCTTTCTGTTGTGTGTATACAAATGCGTACAGTAGTCACACCCTAACCATACTCCTACGCAATATTTTTTGCCCGTATAATACATATACATATATATATCGCTTATAGCTGCATTGGAAAATCGTTTAGTGAATATATTTTGTATGTTGTAAATTATTTATGATAAATAAATGATGTATTTTCGTATAGAATAATAACTCATTAGATACAAATATTCAATTATATTTTTTAGCAAAGATATTTAAAATATATTGTACCTATTAGTTATTACATATAAGTATAATGTAGAATGATGTATAATGACTACCTTGATCTAACCCCGGATTTAATTTTTGTATATTTGACTATACAATTTAAAGGTTCTTTTTTTATGTATATTACCAATGAACTTGTCTTTTAAAGCATAATGTTTTTAATGTTTTACGTATAAATTACAAACTTAATACTTAGAAAATTCTATGTTCCATATTCCACATTCCAAAATGTTATTTATTCGATTTTCTTTGTAGTTAGTTAGAGCATACGTACCAGATACCTTAAAAGTTAGTTAAATAACAGTTTCAATCGATATCATTATTCATAAAATAATTATTTTAAAAAGTACTATAGTTGAAGTTAAAAATACATTTATTTTTTTATTCAACAAAATTTTAAAATTTTATTTTCACAATTTGTATTTACATGTTATACAATGAGTAAATTGGATGGGAGTTTATTGACGTGAAAGTGAAACCGCCCATTGATGGCAGTCCGTAAAAATCTATTTATGCATAAAATTATGCAACACAGATTCAACAAATGACATGTATTTATTACATATTTTCAGTCTTTTAAATAGTTTAAAATTGTCTATGATTTAACCCCTAATGAATACCATATACCTAATTTATTCAGAACAATATATATTAAAAAAAAACTAGTTTCTCTCAAACCAATGTAACAATGTTTAGCTGCTTAGTCTTACAAGCATATTATAAAAATATCACAGTTATCAGCACAGTTTGCTGTATAGTTAATATCTAGGCAGGTAATAATACTTAATGAATAGGTAAAAAATAAATAGGGCGGTGACAACTCATTTTAATATCTAGGTAAAACATTTAACGTAAGACTCATTATTTTAAAAATGATTAACGTTTTGAAAATATTTTTTACATGGTTTCAAGTAGTCACAAAGAAACAAATACTTAAATACTTATAAGTTATAATTGCAACTGGTAATGTAATGCCCTATAAAACCCTAAAAAAAAACTTTAATGCCCTAAAACTTCTAAATAATGCACTAAAAAAATGCAGGTAAATAGTTTTTATTTTTAATAAATTGTAAATAGAGTTTTCCATACTTTACCAGCCCACTTACAAACTGGCGGCCCTTGGGTACGTTCTTATTTCATGCATAGTTTTTTTTATTTAATAGTCTCCATTTCTTCAACCTTTAACTATTAATATATTTTTAGTCAGCGCAGCCTCTCATGACTTCAATGGCCCAAAATTGTCGCGGCCCACCAAGTTATATTCGATAACTCGCCAGGCTAATCCGACCCTGATAATATACTTTATTTAGTTATTTTTACTTGGAAATAGAAATTAAAAAAAAAAAAACAAGGTAATAGTTTCCCTTTGAGATTTTTCTGTTTCTTTTTATGTTTTTTGTAATTATCTCAATACATTATCTTAACTTATACTTACTAGTACTTTATCTAATGCCAAAAATGATTTGTTGATCAATGAACGTTTTCAACTTTTTTTTGTGATTGCAAACTGTTGACTATATGAATATATTAAAATATTAATATATTGAAAAATTAACTTAAATGAAAAAATGTTTGGTAATATATTTTTATGTGTTTATTTTGGTTGCAGATCTTAAACCTTATTTAAATAAGTGAACAAATTTCAAAGTTACTTCAAGTAAAACCATATTTCATATACTGTGTGAATTTTATTTCTGATCATTTTGGCTTCTAAGAACAAAACTTCAGTCGTATGCCTCATATTAACCCTAGGATGACATCTAGAGTGTCCTCCTCCATTTTCTTTACAGTGGAGGTGGGCGATACAAAGTTCACTATTTTGAAACGATATCAAAATTTAAAACCAATTGGATCTGGAGCACAAGGCATAGTTTGGTAAGCATATTCTAATAAATTCTCAAATCGGTATGGCATGTTTATTTTTATATTATGTAGTAAATATGATTTAATTATTATTATTTATTAGATTTTGTTTATAGTTGTTAGACACCAATATATTATGTTTACAGTTAACAAATATATATTGTTTCACGCAGTTCATAAAATATTATTTATAAATTAACTGCTGTAAATTATAATTAGTATTTCTATGTATTAAACATAAAAAATATATTTTATTTACATCACAATGTATAAATAAAAATTGTGTAGATATAAAATATATACATTTTCTAAGTACAGTTAATTAATTTAATAAAAAATTAAATGCAATAATATACCTATTTAATTTTAAAAACTATTTAAATTGTTTTTAAAATATATAATACATAAATTAGTTATTGGTTAATAACATTGATAGATAATAGCTCCATGAGATTTAGTCTCAATTTAATAAAAGTTAAGTTAAACATTTTACTACACTTTTTAACTTTGTTGATATTGTAATTAAATATATTACTTATAAGATAAATCTGTTCATATTTTGCGCTGTATGTTAATTTAGATGGTGTAGTTAGTCTGTTAAAAATTATTATTTCAGACACATTTTTTTTTTTAAAGCATGAATAGCATGAATGTATTATTATAATTTTATGTTATTTATATTTTTTTTCTGTAGTTGCACTATTTTTTTTTTGTTTTTGTGTATGGTAAAGTTGAATTTGAGGTGTTCCACAAAATGCTCGGAACACAATCAAGGTTTGTCCAAAGACCTCAAAATAAACCAGACACTATGACTGAATTAGCTGATATGTTCTACACTTTAGTGTTTGGTGATACTGAATTTTCAGTTCCCAGACGATATGTTGATCTTGTACCCAAAGGTTTAGGTGCCCAGGGCATGGTGGTGTAAGTACTAAGACATTTTTAATGGTAGTGATTTACCTAATTTTTAATTTCTTATAGTGCGGCCATGGATACTATTACTCAACAAAGTGTTGCTATTAAAAAACTATCCAGACCATTTCAAAATGTAACGCATGCAAAAAGAGCATATAGGGAGTTCAAACTTATGAAATTAGTGAATCATAAAAATGTATGTATCATAAATTAAATTAATAATAGGATGTATAATAAGTGATATATAAGTATTCCATTTTTTTAATTACTAGATTATTGGTTTACTAAATGCCTTCACACCACAAAGAACATTAGATGATTTTCAAGATGTGTATTTGGTAATGGAACTCATGGATGCTAATCTATGCCAAGTAATCCAAATGGACCTTGATCATGAACGAATGTCATATCTTTTATATCAAATGTTATGTGGAATTAAACATTTACACTCAGCGGGAATTATTCATAGAGTTTGTATTTTAATTATTTAATAACTTTTTTGATTAATGGTTTAGATTCTAGTTAAACATTATTATTTTAGGACCTTAAACCTAGTAATATTGTTGTGAAATCTGACTGCACCTTAAAGATTTTGGATTTTGGATTAGCTCGAACAGCTGGAACTACATTTATGATGACCCCATATGTCGTTACTAGATACTACCGTGCTCCAGAGGTAAATATTATTTATTGTATTATTATTTTTAATCGTAAGCTAAGTAATACTAATAAAACTGTATTTGTGGTATCTATTTTAGGTAATTTTAGGCATGGGTTATAAGGAAAACGTTGATATTTGGTCAGTAGGTTGTATTATGGGTGAGATGATAAGAGGTGGCGTATTGTTTCCTGGAACTGATCATATAGATCAATGGAATAAAATTATAGGTAGGTTAAAATATTTTCATCAGCAGTATTTTTACTAATAATAATATAATTTAAATATTCATTTTAACTATAGAACAATTGGGCACACCATCACAAGAATTTATGAGAAGGTTACAACCAACTGTGAGAAATTATGTAGAAAATAGACCTCGTTATCCAGGTTATTCATTTGATCGATTATTCCCTGATGTACTATTTCCATCAGATTCCTCTGAACATAATAAACTAAAAGGTAATATTGTTATTTTTATAATCGACAAATAATGAATTAATTGTGTATAAATCTACAAAAAGAATAATATTTTTTAAATTTTGAAGGGGTTAACGCTTATTTACTACTAATAATTTATGTACCTAATAAATTCAAAATTAAATTTTACTAATACTAAACTGTTATATAATATAGCAAGCCAAGCACGTGACCTTTTGTCTCGAATGCTAGTTATTGATCCAGAAAAGCGTATATCTGTTGACGATGCATTGCTACATCCATATATAAATGTTTGGTATGATGAAAGTGAAGTAAATGCACCAGCACCAGGACCATGGGACCATTCAGTAGATGAACGTGAACATACTGTTGATCAATGGAAAGAGCTTATCTATCAAGAAGTTATGGAGTATGATCCAACTACTGCAGCAGCAGCTTCTGCTAATGAACCACAACCGATCCGATAAACTCCACTGGCATAGTTTACCTCCGTCCAATGTCTGACAACTGTGTCATAAGTATAGTATTAATAAAGTTGTAGGTATAGTCTTCCATAACTTGAAAGTAACTTACATTTTTAATTCCTTTTGAAATGGACGAAATTTCTACAAAAATGAAATCATTATGTAACTATAGCTGTACTTTATAAGTAAATTTTGAGAAAACTTATCCACATTTTGGAATTTTTTTACAGAAATTTTCTTATGAGAAAAAATATTCAAGATAAAACAAATTAGATATTAACGGTTGTGAGTTTTTTTTTTTTGTCTAATTAGAATGTTTAAATAAAATTAAGCTCGCTGTAAATTTATATAAATATATATATAAGGGCATCCCTATTAATCTGTAAATTAAGGTTTATACATAAGTAAATTATAAAATAATTATATATAGTATAAATAATGTAAAATCTTGACTATTCTCACCCTTGCAGACCAATTTGTGTCAGAATGTAAAATGTAATGTAGTTATATTTATATATGAGATACTTTTCTCTGTTTTTTTCCGTTAAACTTATGATTGGTAAAAACATTGATCTCAATATAAACTTATTACCTATTGTTTAACTAAATCTATTTTAAGTACAACAATTCTATGTTTTGATAGAAGCAGATAATCTTAATTTATTAGTAATATTCATTGCATATACCTTAATTTAGTCAATTGTTTTTCCACCATCTTTTATAATTAGTTGAATTTGAATTTTTGTCATACTAAATTTTATACGCACAGTTTAAAACTGCATTCTTAGGTCTGTAAGGGTAGATTTAAACTGTTGGGATGTTAAGCCTTTTTTTAGAACTAGGCTTATTAAGTACTGTAAAACTATAAATACCTTTGTATTGTATTGCTCATACAATCATGAGCTATGATATTTATATGAATATCAAAAATAATAATAATTAAATATTATTTATAATGAGAAAAAAAAATAAAAAAAAAATATAGATTATAGACTTGTTATTTATTTGATGAGTAAAATTATTAGAGGAAGGTTCATTTTAGTAGTTCAATATCATCTTAACAATACTAATGGACGTGAGCATTAAAAATGAAAATGAATAAAATAATATTTTATGTGACAATTATTATGAAATTGGTTTCTAGGTTGTTTGTAAAATCTTAAAGACTAGCAGGTACAGATGTAGAAATCTGATATGCGGGAAGGGGGGCTAAATTTTTTCAGAAATAAATACATTTATAATTTTAGTACATAAAAGATTATATTTTAAATAAATGGATTTTTAGACAGAACTAAAAATACATTTTGAAAGGAGGGAAGGCTAAAGCCCTCCTACGATTTTCAAAAATAAATAAATAAATTCAAATTTAAATAATTTTAAATAACTTGTTATGTTGCTGATTTTGAAACTGTTCAATTTTTTTTGCCTAAAGCATTATTTTGAAAGTTACGGACTTCCAAAGTTTGCGATTTTACATTTATATGGATGCGCAAAACATTACTTTTCTACCACGCAGTCTATAAAAAATTTTGATTTTTTTTTTTACGTATTTTATCAAGTTAAGAATGTGTAGATAGTTGATAAGAATAACACAATTGAAAGCCTGGGTTAAAAAAATAACTTCATGGAATCCGGACAACAAGAAACCACTGGGTCGAATCCAGAAGATATGACAAATAAAAGAGAACTAAGGGAAGATGTGGCAAATGGCCTAAATTAATCAGAAAAAAAAATTGCTATTTTATAACTCATTATTACTACATTTATATATATATATATTATTATTATTATTCTGCATATTAAATTATCTTTATGATAATAGAACAAGCTATATTAAGCTGTTTTGCAATTATCTTCAGGTAGACAACAGGCTAATTAGTATATTATTGTACTCTTGCCTGTTGAAGTAACATCAGTATATTATAGTGGCAAGCAGTGGCGTGCCGAACAGTCATTTTTTGAGGCAATTGGCTCAAGGGAAATTTGGGTGGGTGGGTGTGTTAGTGTAGATGTGCAACTTATACCTAAAAAAACTTAATAATATTTATTATTTTGAATAATAAAAAAAATAGTGAAAAAACTGTTGGTGGCGGGGAGGGGGATCAAATTGTATAGTTTGCCTCAGGTCTGCTTGTCAGTTCGGCACGCCATTGGTGGCAAGTGACTCGTTTTGCCTACAGACTCCGATCATCAAACTCGACCACTGCCGTAAAAATCATAGGGGCAGGCAGTGCACAGCACTGGGGACCGCAGGGGTGAAGGGCCCTTAGCAGATATACGTCAATTTTTTTTTTAATTTGATACATAATAATTTTGTTATTATCTTGTATTTAATTTCATATGACAAAATGTAAAAGCCTGGTCTGTCTAGTTGGTACTTTTGGGGGGTCAAAAGTAAAACTTTCCCTGTAGTTTTAAAAGCGAGGTGAAAAACAAAAGAAAAATTAAGGAAACCAGGAATTTTTTTTTTGTTTTTGGTGCAACTCTAAGACAAATTACCGCAGGTACTTTAAATTTTGACAAAATGTCCATATTATAGCAATTTCTATACACCATAACAGTTTCCAAATATATTGAATTATTTTGAGCTGTTTAGGAACATTTTCAATTTCCATTTTTTTTAGTTTTTTCTTCTATAAATATGAATCAAATTTTATTTGTTAATTGAAAATGCTTGAAATTTTAATAGAAGGTCTTAGTATATTGTTTCAAAGGCAGATGAAAAAAATCAAAAATATTTTTTTTCAAAGTTCAAATATTAACAAAATACGTAAACATTTGCAAATTATTTTTAGTTAGAAATTCATAAAAAATTTTATTTTTAAATCTAAGATTTGAAAATGTAATACAAGACTCATCATAAGTTTGTCTACCTTTTTCAAAAAACAAAATGTCTACAAGAAAGTCAAATTAAATTTTTATGAGCGTTTGAAATTCATATTTTTACATCATTTGATATTCACTCAATTTCTCATGAAACGATTTTCTTATTTTATTGTAATTAAAAAACAAATGACTGTAGATACTTGAAAATTTCACTGAATGTTTATATCAGCATTTTCTATATACGATAAAATTTTGAAAATAATTTGACTCTTTTTGAGCTGTTTACGGACATTATCAGTTTTATATTTTTTTAGTTTTTTTTTCTATAAATATCAATAAAGTTTTATCTGTTGAGACAAAAAGTGTAAAAAATTAATACAAGGCTTCTGATACATTGTTACAACAGCAGTTGAAAAATATTAAAAATACATAGGCACAATTTTTTTTTATAAGCATTTAAACATCAAATTTTGACAAAATTTATCAAATTTAAAATTGAATAATTATTTTTAGTTAAAAATGTATAAAACGTTCAACTCTTATAGCTAAGGATTGAAAATTTAAAACAAGGTTCCTCGTAAATAGGTTATATATAAATTACTTTAGTCACCTTAATGGCTTAATATCATCATAATAGGCTGATTGACCATTTTCACTTAGAATCGTTTTTCTTATTCAATGATATTATATCATTGAATTCAAATTTAACACCATCCGTTACAGTGACCCACTTGTAACCTACTGTACAGCAGAGCGACATCCACTTACCCACCTTTTTATTTCTGGTGTTACACAAAAACTAAAATTGTTATTTTTATATTTTATTTTAAATAAATTCAATATATCCACAAATACTATAAATCCTACCTAAGGAGTAAAAATTCCCATGGTGTGAAGTCAGTCCGACTTTTTTATGTAGAAGAAATAGGGGCCCATATGCATTTATTTGCACCTGGGTCTTTGACTCTCTAGTTACGGCACTGAACGTCCTCCGCATGACATTAAACTAGTGTTGTGGGCATGTGAACAAACGTAAAATCTTAAACTTTGGAAGACTATTTAGATTTACACCCACTTGCCCTCCTTTTTTATCTTTACTGCTTTAATACTTTTTTATTACCGCAAATCTAGTGGTTTACGGTTACTCCAATATTCCATGTAAAAGTTAACAAAATCTGTAATTTACTATTGTCTAATGAAAGATTTCAAACAATGTAGGAATAGTATTTAAAAATATTAAGATAATATTATGGTATACTTGAAATAATAAAATAGCTAATCCTAAAAATAGAATACAATTGTTGCATATTGCATAATGCATAATGAACAAAACTGTTGAATTATTCAAAAATTGTAGAACTTATTGAAGTAAAACTTCTTTCTTGAGGTGTGGGTGGAAAAAAATTTGGAATGAAAAATGAAACGACATATTTGTTTATGTTTTTGTCCATAGCAACCATTAATAATCAAAATGTCTATCATAAATTACATATTAAATCAATGACATTGCATATATATTAGTGGTTACGATTACCGAGTAAAAAGAAAGTAATGAGTAAAAATAAAGCAAAGGAATGTGAATATGGATTTACAAAAAAAATAAAACCAAATCAAGACCTTAACCTGAAACGAATAGGATGTTATTGATACAATACAGGAACCTCGGCCTGCCAAAAACAAATGCTAAACGTTGAAATACATAAAATCGATTGCAGTTAATAAACATAATTTTTTTTCTTTTTTAAATTAAATATTTTCAGTGTGAATTTTATGTGTTTTTTATTATTGTATTGATTTGTGTCACTCTCCCTAATTCACTTATAATTTCACGGGCTCAATTACTTATGAAAGAAGTTTTACTTCTCCAGAGTGTAATGGTGGGCTCACACACTCACTTTTTTTTTGGCATTCAAATCATTTAATTTTTTTTCAAATATTTTTATTTTTCATTATTCTATCTAATTATCGTTAAATAATAATCACAAAATGTCTTAGCTAAGTAATCTGCCAATCCATTATACTTTTAATTCTTTGGCAGCTTTAAGTTTTTCCATTTCTTTTTCTACATAATCTTCTAAATCATCCAATGGTTTGTATTGGTTATGAACTAGTTGTGATCCAAACATCATTGAGGTTATGGCCATTAGAGAAAATTTCACATAAGTAGCAATTGATATATTTCCAGACATTAGTGTTCCTCGTTAAATCTAATAGCAGCTATTTCTTTGGCTTGTTTACGTTTGTATACTTCATAAAAATTTACACCGAATGGACGCCAAGTTATCATCAAATACTCTAGACCAGCACCAGCAATCATGAATATCGGGATAGCTCTAAAAAAAAAACGGAATATTCTTAGTTAATAAATACTTATTTTTCATTAATTTAAAAAAAAAATAACTACCTGTAATATCCAAACCGTTTTCCAGGCAAATGGAATAAAAATCTACGAATCGAATTAATGATTCTCATTACTGAAAGTAATTTTCTTTTCGATTTGAGTGTACATCGCACATGTCATGTTACTTTTATTGCTCGGCCATTGTGCCGAAAAATTGTAGTTACTACAAATGTACAGGTATAATGGTTAGTATTGATGGTTTCAAAGAATAAACAACTAAGAAATTTACAATTTAATATTTATATATTATTACACTCATGTAATACCCATAAAAAATTACAAACTACAAAGTAAAAACTAAAAAAAAAAGCAAAAATCCGAATTTCTTATCTTCGTATAAAAACTGATAAGATATAATGATAATAAAACTAATAAAAGAGAATTATCTGATAATGTGTCTATCTCACGCACGATTTATATAGATGTATATTGATGTATTAGATGTATCTGGTATCATAGAGTTTACAATATATAGTATTCTTGTCTATGGAGTATACCACGGACTAAGATAGAGTCTATCTTAGTCCGTGGAGTATACTCTATGCATGAACATTAGAATCTCTAATGTTCATGACTCTATGATGTACATTATCTTAGTTCATGATTTAAGCCATGATATTATCATAGAATTTCATTTATTCTGTGATATTATACTGGTTACCACGATTTAAGATAATATATTATATATACATCATTTGAGAGGACGCCAATGCAGAAGTTAATTTAAAAGATGAAATATGATTTGGTATAATATTTTAAAGAACATTTGGAATTTAAAAAAAAACGAGCTAGTTATATTATAGTGATAACACGATCCTCCGAGCTGCCGCGATTGCCTCGTGTTTTTTCATACTATTAAATGCATGTCATGATTAAATGCAAAATGTCTTAAAAATTAAGAATTAAAATGCTATTTTTTTTAAAATTGAAATTAGTATTTACAATAACATTGAATAATAAAAAGTCTTTTTTAATCAAGTCGGTATAATAAATTGGAGCCTGTAATTATACATTACATTTGTATTTTAATCATTTGCAATATTTTATATCGAGTAGACATCAATTATAAAATATCGTGTATGTCACTTCTTTGGATATTTGCATCCTTCTTAAAATCTTTAAATTAAATTCAAACTATTATGGTTCTGCTCCTAATTTTAACAGTAGTCTAGAAGTGTGGAGTATTATTTTCTAGTGCTCATAAAAACTCTAAATACATATTTTTTACATTTTTTATTATATGATTAGGTATATTATTTATATTATAATATTATTCAATAATAGTTATCTTATAAGCTTCAAACTAATTTTGAAAAATTATTTAGTTTTTTTGATGTTTTCTTGTTTTAAGCAACTTGCTAATTTTTTTCTTTTGCAAGTGAAATTCTTGTATTGACATAATGCGTTTTGATACATTTGGTTAATATTTGACTGTGTATTCAGCAACCAACCTTTGTCAAAAATGTTGTTTATATATTTCTTCAATAACTATATATTATGTTAGAAAAATGTATATGAAGTTTTTAAATTGAAATGCAACATTGCAAACATGATCTTTTACCGGAACAGATATAGTTATATATATTTAGATATTTTAAAGTATAATCTAGTACAGTGCTTCTCAAATTTTTTTGACATGACGCTCTTTAAATTTAATGTAAAACTGTCAAGGCCCTTAATCAAATTATTAATTGTTTTTTCTAAATT
The DNA here is from genome assembly GCF_005508785.2 of Acyrthosiphon pisum. NCBI lineage: Eukaryota > Metazoa > Arthropoda > Insecta > Hemiptera > Aphididae > Acyrthosiphon > Acyrthosiphon pisum. Next base: position 78,323,739 of record NC_042494.1, read on the forward strand.
AGGTATATACTAAAATTACATGTACTATT
>NC_042494.1:78324222-78326388 GCF_005508785.2 Acyrthosiphon pisum
TGGGCGGCGACTAAAATTAGTCCGTTCTCGCGCATTCCCGTGTATTTACGGCGGCAAGTAGATGGTAGAGTGGGAGAAATACCGCGGAGCTCAATCAGTTGGATGCGCGAAAGAGTAGCGCTCTTAGAGAGGCCAGACTATAGTACTAGTATTATAAATTCTATTTAAAATCAATATATAAATTAATAATTAATAATAATTATTTGTTAATTATAACACTTTAAAAGCATTATGTATGATAATTTAGTGAATTAACTCTTACATTTTTCATATATTTTTTTTGTAATAGGAAATTTAAAAATGACAATTTAGTTAATTTAGTTAATTATATTTAATAATATTAAAGTTGTATTTGATAAAAAAAAAGTACCTGGTATTTAAATACATGTACCTATACAAATAGTTTAGAACATGCAATGAAAAATTTTGAATTTTATTCCTTAAATCATAATATATTTTAAATTTTCTATAGTTTTGGTGTACTAACGTGTTCGTTTTTCGGCCTCTTTAGGACATAATATAGCACTCTCGGTAGTGACGACTATCTGTAGTAAAATTTTCAATCAAGTTTTCAAACAAGTGACGACACCTTATCAATACACCTTGTATAGGATCACATTTTACGGCTTATGATAGTGATTATGGTAGATAACAAATATATTTTATTCCTACCTATACATTACACACTAAAATAAGTACAAAATACACCTTATAACTGCAGTATAAGAATAAGTAATTTGGTAAATTTTGAGGTAGGTACTCAAAATATAAAATTGTTTTTTAGGCTTTCAGTGTTTATTTTCTGGAACTTATTCAGAAAACTTTAATGAACTTGTTGAATTTTACCTCGATACTGACAAGCTAACAGTTAAAAGCTTAAAGCTGAACTACATAATACCATGTATTATATGGTATACCAAACTTAATAAGCATGTAAAATATCCAAAAATTGTTTAGAAGCGTTGAGGCAGTGTGATAAAGAAATATTTCCCAATATACATTTTATATTAAAAATACTATGCACTTTACCAATTTCAACATCAGCCCTTGAGAGAACTTTTTCTTGTCTCAAAAGATTGAAATCTTCTCTACGAAACACAATGACTGAGGTAATTTCTGGATATTAAAATAAAAATTTATATCAATTTTTTTTAAAATTTTTTTGGTTTTAGACTCGACTAATGGCTTAGCTATGTTAGCTGTTCATAAAGAAATTCCACTAACAGCAGAAGTTTTTAATGAATTGGGCAAAAAATCAAGAAAACTAGATTTTGTTCTTTAATTTTTGAATGTATATTGTATATTAGTATATATATGAATTTGTTGTTGATTAAAAAAAAAAAAAAAAATGGTCGTTAGGTATAAAAGACTAGCTCCTTCAATTTTACTTGACCCCCCCCCCCCCCCCCCACACACACACACACACACACACATAAATTTTCTGAGCACGCCCCTGTGTACAAGCATTTTATTCATTACACTTACACACTAAAATACAAAGCACAGCTATAGAACTGTATACAAGCACCTACAAGAATAAGATTTTCGGTAATTTTTTCACTAAACTTTTTTTTTCGGGACTTTTTTTCGCAGTGTGGGACTTTTTTTCCCGATTACCGTCATGATAAATTGTGTAAAGGTACGGTTTCCAAGCGGGTCGCAACGACCGGCTGCACCATACTGCTCACGAGTACAGCCGCCGGCCGCAGCGACTCTATAATGCTGTTCCATAGCAGAACAGTCGTTGCGGCTGACTAGTCGCAGCTTGAAAACCGTACCTTTACAAGTTATAGGTCAAAAAACATCAGTCATAAGGCGGTATACATACTACTATAAGTTAAACATTTAACAATTTTGTTATAGGTCCATGGTAATTTAATTACTAATTTGGAGTAGAATACCGTAAACCGGGGTAACTTTGGCCCACGTTGGAATTTTAACTACTTCTGTAAGCTGTGATAAGACATGTGACTATTATCAAAATCACGATAATACTGCCCTGCTACCAAGAATTGCAGTAACTCCAAAAAGTGAAATGTTGGGAAATTGTGTTTAAAGGTTTTTTTAATTTTTGACCCAGAAGTTATAACTTTTTAATGATTTTTTTCTATAAATCATTTTTAATAGATGTTCAAGTTATTTGTTGATATATTTTTTTGTACTCAT
>NC_042494.1:78328169-78329537 GCF_005508785.2 Acyrthosiphon pisum
CATTGTTTTTTACAATATGTCCAAAATAACTCAATACAATTACGAAAACTACGAATTACATCTTTTTTTTTTTAATAATAATATTATATGTCCACATTAATATACACAAATTCATACATTTTTTAAAAATTATAATATGTCCAAATATGTATCAAAAAACTCAAAAATATTACAAAAACTACGAGTTACAATTTTTTTTTTTTTTTTTTAAATAATATAATAATAATAAAAAAACTAAATAGAATTACGAATTACAATTTTATGGCACAAAATTGTGGTCCCATTACTTTCAAATATTCTAGTATAGATATTTCATTTTGTTCTAATTTTGTCCAAGTGTGCAATATAAATTTCAATTTGTTTTCTTGTTCTTTTCGAGGTTTGTTTATTCGGTTTTCTTTAATACTTTTAATTTTTAAATAGGTTTCACTTTGGTCTTTGGATGTCTAACATTATGTTAATAACTTCATGAATAGAAGGATGTGAAGTGTAAAACTGTGAGTTATAATGTCGGTGGAATGATTCTGGCCCATTGGTCGTTCTAGGTTCCTCTGAAGGTTTACCAGCCCATAAAATTGGTGGAAAAACCCCATCAGGGCTTACATAATTGTCAAATATATAATCCGTAAAATCGAAGTCACTGGTAGGAGCATTTGCAATTAAACACGAAAAGACATCGCCGACTAAATTTTCGGGTAAAAAACCAAGAGCGAAAAAACATTTTAACCAAAGACCTACTTCTGACTTTGAATTGTATTCTTTTAATAAGTTGTTGTTACTTTGAATTTTTCTAAACCAACTTTGGCCTAAATGGAATCTACAGGCCATAATTTTGCTATTTGGAGAGACTTCTTTAATAGCATTGTGTGCGCTTTTTTCAAAATCAAAATGAAAATTACAATTAACTAATGATACTATTAAATTTATGCCCGTCAACTTTAAACATAATTTTACAATCGTGCTCCACATATCTACATAAACGTCAGTCGATTTTGACGTCAAAAAACAATATACTAAAGGAATATAAAAACCATTTTGTAACGTATGTATTGTATAAAGTTGATCGTAGTATTTTAGTGAATGCGAAAATGTGCCATCAGCAAAAATATGAGTTGAACGACTTAATACATCGAGATTAGTCGGGCAAGTGAATACAACTATATTTGAAATTTCTTCCATGTAGCAAAAATGTTCCTGTGTATTAGTTTTAAGAGTATCACGTAAGTTAAATAATTGAAATTTGGATTCTTCCAGTGATTTTGGAATTGTTGGCCATTTTTTTTTACGGAAGTCGTACATACTTTTCCTCCATAACTTAATATCGGAATGAACAGTATGTAAATCATTTTCAGTGCTACGTAATTCTTG
>NC_042494.1:78329587-78330748 GCF_005508785.2 Acyrthosiphon pisum
TAGGTATTAGTATACAATATAGGCATTAAGCAATTTTAGCTTTGTTTTTCTACTAAGCTTACGTGTGTCGCGAAAAATGTGGGCCTAAAAAAGTGGGTCGCGAGTCCAAAAAGGTTGAAGACCACTGCCTTAGATCATAATATATTTGTATATGATCTAAGGGTAATCCTATAAAAAAATAATAGAGGTAATCCTATACATTTTACATTGTTATCAAGTGAAGCTCGGCTGTGGGCACCTACCATTTTCTCGGGGGGCAATTCATTTAATTCATTAGGTATTCAAAATGTATTAGGAATAACATCGTTTTTAATGGTAAAATAAAATAGTAATTAATGTAAAATGATTTGACCAGATTTCTATAAAATATTTTTATTTTTTAAAAACAACAGGTTTAGAAATAATAAAATACAATACAAGATAAATCATAATTAATCTTATTTACCATATAAAACACAATATAATTTCCCCCGACCTTGATGCTTCAAATGGGAGTTCGGTATATAGTAGTACTATAATAGTACTGTGGCCGTAATCGAGGTTAAACACTTGGCATCAAATATAATCCTATGTTGAGTAACCAGAGATAATAACTATCTTAGATCATGACACGATCTATAGTGTACTCATACAAGCCCGGATTAAGACATTGGGGTGAAGTGACCAGCCGACGTCATATGAAAGTATACCAAAAATGATGAAGAAATACCCTTTAAAGATTGGGTCTAACTTTTTTATTATTAAAGTTATGGGCAATTATTTTTTTTTATCAAAACCATACATATCGCGCATTTGTTTATGTATTACTATTGATTATACATAGTTCCATTTTCTATACATGATAAATTTTTCAAAATATTTTGATTTGTTTTGAGCTGTTTACGGACAATTTCAGTTTCAAATTTAATTAGTTTTTTTTTCTATGAATGTCAATAAAACTTTATTTGTTGAGTAAAAATACTTGAAAATTTAATACAAGGCTCCTACTATATTGTTCCAATGACATTTGAAAAATATTAAAAATCCTTAGACACAGTTTTTTTTTATTAGCATTTAAAGTTCAAAAATTGACAAAATATGTAAAAATCACGAAAATTAGCAAATTATTTTGAGTTAAGAATTCAAAAAAATTTTTCTTTTTAAATCTAAGATTTGAAAATG
>NC_042494.1:78330798-78332058 GCF_005508785.2 Acyrthosiphon pisum
CCATCGAAATATTTTACTCCCAACGATATCAAAAATGCAATTCAAAACTACAGCCTAAGAAATCCCCTGGTTATGATCTAATAACTGCGGAAGTTGCCAAATGCCTCCCAAAAAGAGCAATTGTCCTGCTAACAGTTCTGATAAATGCCTCCCTAAGATTAGCTTACTTCCCGCAACTTTGGAAATTTTCAATAATAATTGTATTCCCAAAACCAAAAAAACCACCTGATATTCTCTCTTCATATCGACCTATAAGTCTTTTGCCCTTTTTCGCAAAAATTTTTGAAAGGCTTATTCTTAAAAGAATTTTGCCATACATTTTTTCAAACAACATAATTCCGAACACGCAATTTGGCTTTCGTGCCTCTCATGCTACAACTCATCAATTGCATAGACTAGTCGACGCCATTTCGTTCTCTCTTGAAAAGAAAAAATACTGCACGTGCGTGTTTCTTGATGTCTCACAAGCCTTTGACAGGGTTTGGTATGAAGGGCTACTATTTAAGCTAAAAGCTTTTCTTCCCACAGCATATTTCTTGCTCATTAAATCTTACCTTACGGATCGACAATTCCAAGTCAAGTTTGGCTCTTCCTTTTCAAATATTGAAAAATTATTCATATATTTCAGTTTTCTAATAAATTAAAGTCCACTCTTTAGTAATTACTAAATACTAATTTATAATCATAAATAATAATTACCTACTGATAATATGTTTAGAATAGATTTTCAATAAAAATAGTGTTATCTTTGCCAAATTTAAACGAAATAGGTACCTACTCGCGAGTCGCGGTTGATATAGAACAGCAGTTCTGAACATTTTCATATCTGAGTACTTACCACCTGTCCACCTACACAGTTTGAGAATATTCATGTACCACTTGACCAAAATGTATCGATTTAAATTTAAATGTATAATCTGTAGGTAGTATAGAGATTATCGTTATCTTAATAATTATTTTTACGATTACAAATGATCTCCACGCAGTCGATATATTTAAAACCTGCTAATATCAAATAAATCAAATAGTAAATAATAATAGGTTATATCTAATGTGAATAATGAATAATGATCAATTCAATTTTTTTTTTTATAATGGGATATTTTTTTTCGCGTACCACCTATGATGACGTTATTGAGAAACGCATGTCTAAAATATTCTTCTTCTTTTTTTTGTCTTTGAGCATTTTAATTTACAAAAGTTGCCAAGATATTTCCTTAAAATAGTCCAATGAATAACATAATAAGTCATAAAAAAATG
>NC_042494.1:78333040-78351525 GCF_005508785.2 Acyrthosiphon pisum
GACTGGAAAAAAAAATGTGGAATAAATTGTAGTTCCAAAATGATGATTGATGACAACAAGCATTATTAAAGGGTTGATATAGCTGCTATAAAGGCATAGACACAAATAACGTTTGAAATTTGAGGGCAGATGAAACCCTACTATAATAATATTGAAGAAGCTTAAACAACTGTTAGGTAATGTCGGGGGGGGGGGGGGGCTATTGAAATGTTTTAAAACCCCTCCTCATAGTTGCACCTATGTATATCCACAAAATATAGCCTATACGTAAATATACGTAAATAATATATAGGTAGGTACGTAATTTAAAAATTTTAACTTTCTGAGATTTAATTTTCTGGAAAATTATGGTCGACGTTATCACTTTCTGTATGACTACGTTCTGTGATTATAATTTCAAGTTATTAACTTTCTGGGATTAAAATTCTGTATACATATTTTATGTTCATTTTATTTTCAATATGAAAACAATTCTGAACGTTAATTTCCAGTATTTTATTTTTTGTAATTTTTCTTTCTGTCATTTTATTTTCTGTCATTATATTTTTCTGTTAAATTTAATTTATGGATTACTAACGTTCGGTTCATTTATTTTCGGGAAAATGATGCGTTCCCCGATTTAAGATATACAGGTTAAACATCGGCTTATAACAAATAGTGCTTTAAGATCATAGACAAGAATACTAATACTGTTTAAGATGACTGGTGAACCAACTATCTGAAACAGCCGAGACCCTCGATCACTAGCGCTCGTTGTGGTTTAAATATGTTAAATTTATATATAATAATATCATAACGCCATAACAACTTACCACGGTTATCAGCTTTTGATACCAATAATACCTACAGGTATATAATACAGTCAACTCGCGATATAACGAATATCGATATAACGAAAATCTTGATATAACGAATAAAACTACCGGTCCCTTGAAAATATCGCGGTATAATATAATTTCGATGTAACGAACTTTCGATTTAACGAATTTTTTTCTCGGTCCCTTGAAATTCGTTATATCGCGAGTTGACTGTATTAGCTGTTTCAGATAGTTCACCGGTCAAATTATGGGAGTTCGATACGCAACCTGTATATCTTAAATCGTGATGTTACCCATAGACCTATTATAATAGTATAATACATGAAGTTTTCATGGACGTTTATTATGATGTTATTATTCATGACAAATTAGATAGGTATATCATCACAGTATTTTGATACGCATCCTCTGCTCTTTACTTCGCCTTTATCATAGTTCTCCACTTCGTATTACCTATCAATCATAAACACGAATTTATAACATAGAACAAAATCAACCAACTAAAAATGAAGATCCACGGTTTAAGATACACCTATACATCTTAAACCGTGTGGAGAACAACGACATTGGACGGAAGTGAAGGAGTAAAACTATAGTACAACTGTGATGATACCTATCTAACTTGTCATGTAATTAGTTATTACCACAGAATAACATAGGCACGTGTACCTGAAAATTAATAGTTGTGTAATTTATTTATGGATATAGATTATGACCCCTCCACCCGAAATCTACTATGAACCCCCACACACCCGAATTTTTTTTTTTACGTGCCTGAATCCCTTAGATCAGTGGTCTTCAACCGGTGGGTCGCGTAAGCTTTAAAATTGGGTCGCGATACGTCTTATTTTTAAAATAAAAAATAAGTTTAATAGATGAAATAAATAAAAATGCAGTTTATATAATCTATAATATAATGGATATCAAATCAGAGTATATTCAGTTTATTCAGTTATAATAGGTATTAGTATACAATATAGGCATTAAGCAATTTTAGCTTTGTTTTTCTACTAAGCTTACGTGTGTCGCGAAAAATGTGGGCCTAAAAAAGTGGGTCGCGAGTCCAAAAAGGTTGAAGACCACTGCCTTAGATCATAATATATTTGTATATGATCTAAGGGTAATCCTATAAAAAAATAATAGAGGTAATCCTATACATTTTACATTGTTATCAAGTGAAGCTCGGCTGTGGGCACCTACCATTTTCTCGGGGGGCAATTCATTTAATTCATTAGGTATTCAAAATGTATTAGGAATAACATCGTTTTTAATGGTAAAATAAAATAGTAATTAATGTAAAATGATTTGACCAGATTTCTATAAAATATTTTTATTTTTTAAAAACAACAGGTTTAGAAATAATAAAATACAATACAAGATAAATCATAATTAATCTTATTTACCATATAAAACACAATATAATTTCCCCCGACCTTGATGCTTCAAATGGGAGTTCGGTATATAGTAGTACTATAATAGTACTGTGGCCGTAATCGAGGTTAAACACTTGGCATCAAATATAATCCTATGTTGAGTAACCAGAGATAATAACTATCTTAGATCATGACACGATCTATAGTGTACTCATACAAGCCCGGATTAAGACATTGGGGTGAAGTGACCAGCCGACGTCATATGAAAGTATACCAAAAATGATGAAGAAATACCCTTTAAAGATTGGGTCTAACTTTTTTATTATTAAAGTTATGGGCAATTATTTTTTTTTATCAAAACCATACATATCGCGCATTTGTTTATGTATTACTATTGATTATACATAGTTCCATTTTCTATACATGATAAATTTTTCAAAATATTTTGATTTGTTTTGAGCTGTTTACGGACAATTTCAGTTTCAAATTTAATTAGTTTTTTTTTCTATGAATGTCAATAAAACTTTATTTGTTGAGTAAAAATACTTGAAAATTTAATACAAGGCTCCTACTATATTGTTCCAATGACATTTGAAAAATATTAAAAATCCTTAGACACAGTTTTTTTTTATTAGCATTTAAAGTTCAAAAATTGACAAAATATGTAAAAATCACGAAAATTAGCAAATTATTTTGAGTTAAGAATTCAAAAAAATTTTTCTTTTTAAATCTAAGATTTGAAAATGTATTACAAGATTCCACATAATATTGTCTACCTTTATCAAAAAAAAAAAATGTCTACAAGAAAGTCAAATTAAATTTTTATGAGCGTTTGAAATTTTTATTTTTACAACATTTGATATTCACTCGATTTCTCATGTAGCGATTTCCTTATTTTGTTGTAATTCAAAAACGAATAACTGTAGATACATGAAAATTTCACTGAATGTTTATATTAGCATTTTATATATGCGATAAAATTCTGAAAATAATTTGACTCTTTTTAAGCTGTTTACGGACATTGGAAGTTTTCAATTTTTTTAGTTTTTTTCTTCTATAAATATCAATTAAGTTTTATCTGTTGGGCCTAAAAGTGTAAAAATATAATACAAGGCTCCTGATATATTGTTACAATAGCAGTTGAAAAATATCAAAAATACATAGGCACAATTTTTTTTTATAAGCATTTAAAGATCGAATTTTGACAAAATTTATCAAATTTTAATTTGAATAATTATTTTGTTGTTAAAAATTTATAAAATGTTCAACTTTTATATCTAAGGATTGAAAATTTAAAACAAGATCCCACGTAAATATTTAATTCTCTTACCAAAAAATCTAAAAAATACATTCACACAGTTTATTTTTATAGTCATTTTAAGTTTAAATTGGCACGGAAAAAAATAACTTGTGTATACAGCCAGAATATTGCTGCTATAACCAGAATATTTGGTTGCGCTCGTGACAACAAAACGTTCTGTAACCTTAACAATGTATTTTATGTAAACTGGTTTTGATAGTGGTAACAGCACCTTTTCTAATAGGAAAGTGAATCTAGTTGGTACTTTGGGGGGGGGGGGGGGGGGTCAAAAGTAAAAATGTCCCAGTAGATTTCAAATGCAACGTGAAAAACAAAAGAAAAATTAAGGAAAAACGGGAATTTTTACGCAAAATCTGTTTTCGAAAAAATCGATATTGGTTTTTGGTACAACTCTAACACATATGACCGTAGGTGCATAAAATTTTTACTGATTTTTACTGAACGTTTATGTTTGCATTTTCTATACACCATAAAATTTTTCAAATATTTTGATTTATTTTAAGGTGTTTACGGACATGTTCAGTTTCCATTTTTTTTAGTTTTTTTTTCTATAAATATCAATAAAATTTTATTTGTTGGTTAAAAAAGGTTGAAAATGTAATAAAAGGTTCCTATTAAATTGCTTCAAAGGCAGATGAAAAAAATTAAAAATCCATAGCCATAGTTTTTTTTTTTATTAGCATTTAAAGTTCAAAAATTGACAAAATATGTAAAAATCACGAAAATTAACAAATTATTTTTAGTTAAGAATTCCTAAAAATTTTTCTTTTTAAATCTAAGATATGAAAATGTAATATAAGATTCCTCATAAGTTTGTCTACCATTTAAAATAAAAATGTCTACAAGCAAGTCAAATAAAATTTTTATGAGCGTTTGAAATTCATATTTTTACAAGATTCGATATTCACTCGATTTCTCATGTAACGATTTTCTTATTTTGTTGTAATCAAAAAACGAATGACTGTAGATATACTTACAAAATAACGAAAATTTGCAAATTATTTTGTTAGAAATTCATGAAAAATTTTCTTTTTAAAACTAAGATTTTAAAATATATTACAAGACTTGTCATAATTATTATGTTTTTCAACCTTTTTCAAAAAAAAAATGTCTACAACCAAATCAAATTAAATTTTATACGAGCGTTTGAAATTCATATTTTTACATAATTTGATATTCACTGGATTTCTCATGTAACGATTTACTTATTTTGTTGTAATCAATAAACGAATGACTGACAAATACATGACAACTTCACTGAATGTTTATATTAGCATTTTCTATATACGATAAAATTTTGAAAAAAATTTGACTCTTTTTGAGCTGTTTACGGACATTGTCAGTTTTAAATTTTTGTAATTTTTTTTTTCTATAAATATCAATTAAGTTTTACCTGTTCGGCAAAAAATAATAAAATGTAAAAATGTAATACAATGCTCCTCATATAATGTTACAATAGCAGTTGAAAAATATTAAAAATACATAGGCACAATTTTTTTTTATAAGCATTTGAAGTTAAAATGTTGACAAAATTTATCAAATTTAAAAGTGAATAATTATTTTGTAGTAAAAAATTTATAAAATGTTCAACTTTTATATTTAAGGCTTGAAAATGTAAAACAAGATTCCATGTAAGTAGTTAATTCGGTTACCAAAAAATCTAAAAACACATAAGCACAGTTTATTTTTATAATCATTTTAAGTTCAAATTTGGACAAAATTACATATTAAAAATACCTAGAATAACTATTTTAGTTGTTTTGTTGTGATTGTATAATATTATTCGTGGGTACATGAAACTTCTAAAGTATACCATTATATATATATATATATATGATAGTATCACGGTTTGTTGTTGATGTATAACGCGTTATATTAAGTACTTAATGAATATTGTGATATTATTAATTTGGAATTTATTATAGGTACCATATTATATTATTGAATTCAAATGTAATTCCATCCATTATACAGTGACCCACTTGTAATCTACTGTACAGCAGAGCGACATCCACTTACCCTCGTTTTTTTTAAATTTTTGTGTCTGTATCACGGTTTGGGGCAGTAAAAATGCTTCGATTTTCTTCAACCGTATCTTGTTTGATGGGAAAGTGAATCGAGTTGGTGCATTCGGGAGGTAAAAATTTGAAATTTCCAATAGTTTTCAAAAGTGCCGTGAAAAACAAAAGAAAAATTAAGGAAAAACGGGAATTTTTACGTAAAAGCTGTTTTTGAGAAAACATTACATTTTTTTTTAATACCATAGACTACCTACATCTAAGGATTGAAAATTTAAAACAAGATTCCACGAATATATTTAATTCTGTTGCCAAAAATTCTAGGAAATAATATATAAGCACAGTTTATTTTTATAGTAATTTTAAGTTCAAATTTAGACGAAATTACATATTAAAAAAACCTAGAATAACTATTTTAGTTATTTTGTTGTGATTGTAATGATTGTATAATATTATTTGTTGGTACTTGAAACTTCTAAAGTATACTATTATATATCTATGATAGTACCACGGTTTGTTGTTGATGTATAACGCGTTACCTGATGGATATTGTGATATGATCAATTTTTTTTTTAATACTATAGATAAGTATACTAATAATAGGTATGTCTAATACCTAGACTGACAAACCGTCTCAGCTCAGAATCGTTTTTCTTATACAGCGATATTATATCATTGAATTCAAATTTAATACTATCCATTATACAGTGACCCACTTGTAACCTACTGTACAGCGGAGCGACATCCACTTATCCACCTTTTTTAAACTATATTTGGAGCAGAATTTATTTCAATGAAAAAATTCTAATTTATACCAGTGCCGATATTATTCAATGGTGATTGGTGAGAGAACATCCCATACCCACCTTTTTTTTTTCTATGAATGTCAATAAAAATTTATTTGTTGAGAAAATGTTTGAAAATTTAATACAAGGCTCCTACTATATTGTTACAATGACATTTGAAAAATATTAAAAATCCTTAGTCACAGTTTGTTTTTATTAGCATTTAAAGTTCAAAAATTGACAAAATATGGAAAAATCACGAAAATTACATAATTATTTTGATTTTATAATTCGTAAAAATTTTTCTTTTTAGAACTAAGATTTTAAAATGTAATACAAGATTCCTTATAGGATAATCTACCTTTATCAAAAAAAAAATGTCTATAAGAAACTCAAATTAAATTTTTAGGAGCATTTGAAATTCAAATTTTTACATAATTTGATATTCACTCGATTTCTTCCGTAACGATTTTCTTATTTTGTTGTAATTAAAAATGAATGACTGTAGAAACTTTAAATTTTCACTAAAAATTTATCAAATTTTAATTTGAATAATTATTTTGTAGTTAAAAATTTATAAAATGTTCAACTTTTGTATCTAAGAATTGAAAATTTAGAAGAAGATCCCACGTAAGTTATTAATTCTGTTACCAAAAAATCTAAAAAATACATTTACACAGTTAATTTTTATAGTCATTTTAAGTACAAATTTGGACAAAATTACATATTAAAAACCCAGAATAACTATTTTAGTTATTTTGTTATGATTGTATAATATTATTCTTGGGTGTACTTGAAACTTTTAAAGTATACTATTATATATCTATGATAGTATCACGGTTTGTTGTTGATGTATAACGCGTTATAAGTACCTAATAGATACTATGATATGATTAATTTGGAATTTATTATAGGTACCTATTATAGGTCAACTTTTTTTAAATACTATAGACTATAATATAATATTATGTCTTATACCTAGACTGACATACCGTCTCCGCTCAGAATCGTTTTTCTTATACAGTGATATTATATCATTGAATTCAAATTTAATACTGTCCATTATACAGTGACCCACTTCTAACCTACTGTACAGCAGAGCAAAATCCACTTACCCACCTTTTTTTTTATAAGCATCTAAAGTTCAACTATTGACAAAATGACGAAAATTTGCAAATTATTTTGTTAGAAATTCATGAAAAATTTTCTTTTTAAAACTAAGATTTTAAAATATATTACAAGACTTCTCATAATTTTTTCAACCTTTTTCAAAAAAAAAAATGTCTACAAGCAAGTAAAATTAAATTTTTATGAGCGTTTGAAATTCATATTTTTACAACATTTGATATTCACTGGATTTCTCATGCAACGATTTTCTTATAATTAAAAAACGAATGACTGACAAATACATGACAAATTTACTGAATGTTTATATTTTCATTTGCTATATGCCACAAAATGTTGAAAATATTTTGACTCTTTTTGAGCTGTTTACGGACATTGTCAGTTTTTAATTTCTTTAGGTTTTTTTTTTTATAAATATCAATAAAGTTTTATCTGTTGGGCCAAAAAGTGTAAAATGTAATACAAGGCTCCTGATATATTATTACAATAGCAGTTGAAAAATATTAAAAATACATAGGCACAATTTATTTTTATAGTCACTTCTGGACGAAATTACATATTTAAAAGGTGGGTAAGTGGATGTCGCTCTACTGTACAGTAGGTTACAAGTGGGTCACTGTATAATGGATAATATTAAATTTGAATTCAATGATATAATATCACTGTATAAGAAAAACGATTCTGATCGGAGACGGTATGTCAATCTAGGTATAAGGTATCTTATATGCTTATCTATAGTATTAAAAAAAAATTGACCAATAATAGGTATCTATAATAAATTCCAAATGAAACATATCACAATATCCATTAGGTACTTATAACGCGTTATACAATATGTAATTTCGTCCAAATTTGAACTTAAAATGACTATAAAAGTAAACTGTGAAAATGTATTTTTTAGATTTTTTTGGTAACAGAATTAACTACTAAGGTGGAATCGTATTTTGTATTTTTAATACTTAGATATAAAAATTGAACATTTTATAAATTTTTAACTGCGAAATAATTATTAAATTTTAAATTTGATAATTTTTGTCAAAATTCGATCTTTAAATGCTTATAAAAAAAAATTGTGCCTATGTATTTTTCAACTGCTATTGTAACAATAAAAAAGGAGCCTTGTATTAAATTTTTACACTGTTTGGCCGAACAGATAAAACTTTGTTAATATTTATAGAAAAAAAAACTAAAAAAATTGAAAACTGACGATGTCCGTAAACAGCTCAAAAAGTGTCAAATTATTTTCAAAATTTCATCGTATATAGAAAATACTAATATAAACATTCAGTGAAATTTTCATGTATCTACAGTTATTCGTTTTTGAATTACAACAAAATAAGGAAATCGCTACATGAGAAATCGAGTGAATATCCAATGTTGTAAAAATTTGAATTTCAAACGATCATAAAAATTTAATTTGACTTTCTTATAGATATTTTTTGTTTGATAAAGCTACATAATCTTATAAGGAATCTTAAAAATTTAAAATTTAAAAAAAAAACACACATCATTGTAAAATCAATACATTCATAGTTCCACTAAGAATCTAAAAACCTAGAATAACTATTTTACTTATTTTGTTGTGATTGTATAATATTATTCGTTAGTACCTACTTGAAACTTCTAAAGTATACTATTATATATCTATGATAGTATCACGGTTTGTTGTTATGTATAACACATTTTAAGTGCATAATGGATATTGTGATATGATTAATTTGGAATTTATTATAGGTCAATTTTTTTTTTAATACTATAGATTAGTATATAATATGTCTGATACCTAGACTGACATACCATCTCTGCTCAGAATCGTTTTTCTTATACAATGATATTATATCATTGAAATTGAAATCCAATTTAATACCATCCATTATACAGTGACCACTTGTAACCTACTGTACAGCAGAGCGACATCCACTTACCCACCTTTTTTAAATTATATTTGGTACAGAATTTGTTTCCTATGAAAAAATTCTAATTTACACCAGTGCCGATATTATTTAATGGTAATTGGTGAGAGAACATTCCATACCAACTCGATACTCCGATTGAGAATATACAATATGTACGGGCATTTGTAGTCAATTGTATTGTGTCATATTATTATTATTATGGTTTATATCAAGCTGATCATATAATTATCCTATACGCACAATGTAATAATTTGTATGGGTACTTTGTATTAATCTAAAACCGTGCTTGGAACCTAAAAATCAAAGTATAGTTATTAGGTGGGAATTCCATATTTACAACTCCTAAACACTTTTAGTTATTATATTATAATGTAGGTATTACCAACATAATAACCACCTTTCTGTTAAGCATCATATTTTTTAGTAAATTATCAAAAAGCTCTATATTTATAATAATTGCTTGTCTTGTCAAACTTACTATTAAAAATAGACTTGACATTGAGATACAATGTTATAAATTACACTATAAAAATACAAAATGGGCTGATTTATTTGTTTTTTTATAAGTATTTAATGACTGCATAAAAGCAAGCGACTGGACTATATTCTTTATTTTTATCATAGAGTAAGAAGATATTTTTATGAATAAAAACATATCAAGGATTATGCAAGTACACAATTTTAAATTAAAAATGTAATTAATATTTGCCATACTGAATGACATAAAAAAAAATACACCAGTGTGTTGAAAAGCAAGAACTGTTGGTTAGTCCAAGGAACGGACAAATATTTCAATTCCCTTTTCCACTGACCATACAATTCATTATTTTCATATAAAAACCAATCCATTTTGTTTTATAATTTATCGAGTAATTTATGGATTATTATAGCAATAGTTAATAAGAGTTTGTTGTTATTTAATAGTAGTAAAATATTTTTTTTAATAACAAAATTCCAATTTTGAATAGCAATAAAAATACAAGTCATAATCGACATAGTATCACAAACCAAAAGGAAAATATCACAATACATATTTTCAAAATGTTTACAATTCTATGTTAATAATTGCTGACATAGACATTTTTGCTGTCTAAAAATATATTACCAATATACTTCCAATAAATAAGTAAAAAACAATCTGAATTTATCATTATTCATTACCATAATATTATTAAAAACTAAATGATTTGAAAAATAAAGCAAATAAAAAATGTGATATTTTTTACCTTCTTAATTATATGTATGTAATTATATGTATATACGAAAAAAAAATTAAGACAATATGACAAATCATAATATAATGATTTTATAGAAATTATATGTTCAAACTTTTTATGCATTAAAATATAACAACAAAATATACAATATTAAATTGTTCTTGTGTTGTACTATTATTTGTTTTATAGATTAATGAGTGAAAAAAAATTATAATAATACTGGTAAATAAATGTAAAACCATGGCAACAATCCTATTAAACATGAAATAGTAGGCTATAACTTTTACAGAATAGTTTATATTCTAATCATTAATATATAAATAAATATTATAACATAAAAAAATTTAAAAAAAAAAAAAAACATTGTTCCTAAGTCCATTTTATTTTATTCAATGGCAACATTGGAAGACTTAAAAAAAAGACATATAAATAAAAATTAACAGATGAACACGAAAATAAAAAATAAATTTTTAATAAAGTTATCAGAATTAAAACTTTATTTTCTTTGTACTATAAAAATAATAAAATAGGCGAGTGTATGCCTAATTATGGAGGAGTTTTTAAAATCCAGACTATAATAATTGTTATAATCTATATAAATTTTTAACTTAAAAAAAAAACATTAACTTGCAGTTATTATATACAAATATAGATATAGATATACATATACATATACATATAAAAATACGTTTATGTTGTTCGTCTTCTGTTTGTGGCACTCCCAATATCTTACAGATACGTCGACTCGCCTAGAACCACCGGAAACACAATCACATTTGCATCTACGCCATCAGGTGTATTGTGCTCAAGCGACAGGTTTACGAAAGCCTAAGGGAGAGAATAAAGCGGCCTTCACCAATCATTATTCTAAAAAAATACTACACAACAATAATCAGAGATGATGGCGTTTTACTAAAACGTTCGAACAAGAATAAAAATATTAATTATTTCAAATTAGATTTTTATGTAACGAAAATGTTCATTTTAAAAATTTAAGTATATACAAGGGAAAATAATAGTTACAAAACGATACACAAGCGACAATTTGTTCATGTGTATATTATTATACTAATATTTTCCACAAGTCTAATGAGACAGGGAGTTAAAGCGATAGCCTAGATTTTTAAAAGAATAATAAAATTATTTTTTCACTAATCATTATATTTTTTTTAATATGCTAATTATGTTTTGAATAAATCACTGACCAGATTCCCATCCATCTTCTTCTTCTTCAGCTGTTGTACAACTACTTGATTCACTTTCTGATAGTGTTTCACCAACAACTGGTTCGGAAACATCAGTACGTTCAAATAATAAGCTTACATGGAAGTCAGCACTAAAAAGTTTATTTTGTTTATCCTTATGGCCGTCCAAATCCCATTTGTTCATGTTTAATGTCAACAGGCGATTATCACTTCCACCCACATGACCAATAGAGTTTGTACTATTACATAAATATTTGAAATCAACCATTATATTACATTATAAATTCTTTTCATATTACTTTTAAGTACTAAACAATTCATGTTACTAAAAAGTATATTGAAAATTCCAAAAAAAAATCATGCTAAAACAGCAAACTCTATTATATATTTATTAATTATATTAATAATAAATACATGCATTATAACATTAAGTTAAACAATTATAAGCTTACCGCATTTGATTATTTGGAAATCGAAAGTTAGTTGAGTCATCCATACTATTAGTATGAACAGTTTTTTCATGCTGGCCACAATGTTTATTTTCTCTATTACCATTTTCAGTAACAGCTGGTTCACGAACGAAAAAAGTATTAAACCAGAAATGAAATAGTTTTTCCTGAAACAATAGCACAATGCGTAACATATACACTTTTTAAAACAGAAACAATAATAATTAAAACCAGAATTGATTGACTTTTTTTTAAACCACTATAATTTTTGCAAAATTAAAAAATTCAAGGTGCCTTACCCTATGTATCAATATTTAATTACATTTGTTGATTTATCATATAAAAACATTCTGTATCAATTGCTTATTAAAAGCTTGCGTAGCCTAAAATTCTTATATTATGAAATAATTAAACAAAAGTTACATTTTAATTTAATTTACAATAAAAAAAGGTGTATAAACTATAAAGTAAGTTAAAAAAGTTTTTCAGATAATATTTCAATAAATTAAAATATTAACTTATAGTATTATTACATATTAATACATAATATTTTACAGAAAATTAATACGATTTTATAACATTTTGTGTTAAACATTGTTTAACATTTTCGATTGTCTGTAAAATGTAATAATAATGCTTACGTCCTTTTGACATACCGCCTATATTTTAGTGATATATGTATGTATGTGTACCTGCGTATATCAGAAACAATAAATGTAAATTAATTTAATTAAGAATATGAAAACCTTCACTATTCCAGACATGATTGTTAAAAACATTTGCAAAAATATTTAGTTATTTTTTATTTTGATACCCTTAATTATTTTGAATACGAATAAAAATAATATTATATCATATTTTTAGTTGATAAATGTTAGAAAATAATTTTATGTTAAATTTATACCTTTTTCTTCATTTTATGTTTATTGTAACACTCTACTTTCACATCTCCAAGGACTTGGGTCATTTGTGTTAAACGAATTGTTACATCAGTAGCATTACGTCGCATATCCTGTACATCAGATGAATAGACTTTTCTGATTTTTGAACTATCTCCATTTATCCATTCTGATATTACTAAACGGATACCTAAAAATAGAATTAAGATTTTAAGTAATATACTTACAAAATAATGTTGATGAATAATACAAACTATAAATACTTACATGTTTGCCCCGAATTAAAAATATTAGGCACTGGATCTAATTTTATTTCCTTTACAGTCAATACCACAGGCTTGTAATTTAAATTTTTTTCAACTAACAATGCATAATAGTTTACATATCTTCTTTGACTGGGAATAGTGACACCCTAGAAAGAAATAAAACAATGTTTATCTGTATACATTTAAAAATTAAATAAGTTGAAATAAGGCAAGTCAATAGTCAAAAGAACACAATTATATGTTACATAATTTGAAGTACTTTATAACATTGTATTGATGAAATTTAAATGTATTTAGAATGTTTATTAAAATTGAAAAGAAAAATATTTTTTTTTCCTTTAAAAGTATTTAAGTGAATTTTTTTTGGGTTCCCAAATTTTAATATAATTTTTTATTAATTGAATTCAAAAAAATTTAAGTAGATATATATGAAAAATTATAATTATATTCATAAAATGTTACAATTGTTTTACTCAAATATCATACTAAAAATTGTTTAAATGTATGAAAAAACTTCTTCATTTTTAAGTTTCATTTCTAACCTTTTTATCAAATGTTCTCTTTTGGCCATAATAATTGAGAGCTTCTTCTGCTGATAAACATTGTAAACTATGAATTAGATAGCAACATATCATTACACCAGTTCGGCCCTTAAAATTAAAACAAGTTTTATTAATAAAACAATAATAAATAAATAAATACACAAATTAAAAAAAACTTTACCTTTCCAGCTTTACAATGTACAGCAGCTACATTTCTGCTGTCTCTAGCAAGCCATTGATGGACATCTTCACAAAAAGGTTTGATCACCTCAATGCTTGGGGGATTATGATCTTGAAATGGGTAGGTAGCCACACGTTGGTGGAATTTCCGAGAATCATAAGATCGTTCTGAACAACTAAAATGATAATATTGAAAGTATATTAAAAAAATTACATTTTAATCGAATAAATACTTACAGATTATATATTTTATAATGATTAGGATGTTTCTGATCAAGGAGCCTGCTTACATCATCTATATGATTTCGGTAAACTACACCTTCTAAATTTTCTGCTGGAAATCCCATTGCTATCACATTGTGTTGAATGTCTAATCAAATCAATTAAGGACAACATTGAACAAAACCATAAAAAAAGCATCATAATTTTACCAAATATTGTTTGTTTTCTAATAGTCTTTAATAATAGTTTTTCAATTCTAATATGAAGAATTTCAAGAGATAGAACAAATAAATTATGATCATGCAACAAACATTTTTTGTAGTGGAGACTGAATTTACATCAATAGCTGTGATTCTATTATTTAAGCAAGTAAAATAATAAAAATAATTTTATATGTTGAATACTTATTTCAAAATACAATATAAGTTTATTTTGCTTAGAAATCTTAAACTAGGCTACAATCATTATTTCAAAAATATTAAAAATTTGAAACCATAATTTGAAACCATTAAAAATTACATTTTTGATAAAATAAATTTACTTTTTTAAATGACAATTCTCGACATACACTTTTAATTTAATATCCTAAAAACAGAATTTTTTTTGAGAACTTTGATATTTTAAAAACCAATTTGAACCAGTAGTTAACAGGTCGTAGGTATTAAAGTAATACTACAATATACTATTTATCATAAGTCATAACTTAAAATAATTGGTGATCACTAATTTACTACATCGAAAATTACTAGAAAAATATTCTGTTTTAAAATATGAAATAAAAACTGGCATGACATTTTTCTTTTCAATAATACTGTTTATTAATAAAGTATGTGAAAAACAGTTTTCAAAAAATATAATTTTTTTTTTAGATAATTTGTAGATGTTCACTGTAAAACCTTGCAGAATGTCAATATTATTTATATTTTCAATGGAGTCTGTTACATTTATAAAATTACACTGTCTAGCCACAAAATATTATATTAGAAAGAAATCACATTATTCCATTAACAAAATAAATGTTAAAGCTACGAGTAAACTAACATAATTTATTTAATACGTATTTTTAAATGTAGTATATAGTGTGGAATATATAAGAAAAATACAACTAATCAAATAGGAAAGTGTATTTGTTCATATCTACTTCATAAAATGTTATTAGTAAAATATTAATCAAATATTCAAATATAATATTATATTATGAAACTTGGTTAAAATTTTCAAATGTTTTTAAAAAAATCTTAGGTTCATAAAAATATTATTTGGTTAATATAAAATTGTGTACTATATATTTCAACAAAAAAACCATTCAATTTTGAAAAATATATAATCATTATAACATATTAACATACCTAGAAAAAACTTTTGTGTACAAAAAAGCAGTATTCTAATAAAGTATTTTTTACCGATAAAAGTATATCTAATTTGTAAAATAATTAATCAATTGGCAATTCAAAGGATACAAGTCAAATCGAGGTTGAACCCATCTTCAGTATAACGTTTTCTTTGTTTACTGACCAGTTTTTTAATTGGATTAGTCATTTTGATGTTGGGAATGGCCATTCTGGTGCGGATTGACGAGCTATGCACCAGACCAGTAGATTGTTCGTCCATGGCCCTGCTGTTTACGGTTAGTTATGTGCATTGTATTTACTAGACTGTGAACAAACAACAAGGCATTGAATGTATAAACATTCGAGAAAAAAAGGTAACGCATTCCACATTTTAATGTAGTTTAAACAGCCTTACCTTATAGTCAAGTCCAGAATAAATACGTAGGTAGTTTATATATCAACAATACATTTTATATGTGATCAATAAGATGAACATTATGCCTATTTGTGTAATGAGTAAGGGTGATAATTTACGACTGGACACTCCAGAGATGAAAAGGGACAATGCAACAGAAGAGGGGAAAAAGAAAATGAAATGAAAAATAAAAACTTATAACATTTTTAACATTAAAAAAAAAAGAAACAAAGAACTGGAAAGCTTACACCGTAACAGTCTGAACAATTGTGAGATACATAATAATTACATACACCACCCAATGTGACCAACAGAAACCATGGAGACTAAACTAAATAAAAAAACCACAGGGCACAGACCACGATTAAGATATTATACCTATATATCTTAAATCGTGACACAGACCATAGACTTAGGGCCGTTCTTACAATGTACGGTTAAAGTTAACCGACACTTAACCGCCAGAATTCTGCCGGTAATAAAATCTGTTATCATCCGGCTAGCGTTAACCGACACTTTACCGGACATTGTAAGAACGGCCCTTAATATAATAATAATAAATATTATTTATTAAAGAATGTAGAAGCATTCTATCTATTCTGCGGTAGTAGCAGCATTGAGTAAATTTAATATACTATATTATATTAAATATATTTAATCAAATATAAATGTTAGCAGTGTAAAGTCAGAAAATATTAATGGTATCGGTCATCAAAAATTTAAAATTTAAAATATATTATGCAATAGCCAATATTGGTATATTATACTACATTTATTATAATATTGGTTATTAATTATTACATGATTTTATAAAGAGTCAAATGTCCATGCTACTACTAGAAATCAAAATAATTGATTATTTTCTTTTAATTCGTGGTTTTGGTAGAGTAGGGGACATTCAGTAGGTAACACAGTATATATAGCCATATAGGTACCTACACAATAAACTGAGAATTTATCCATAAATATATTAAGATATACCATGGCTTAGAATGGTTAAATATTTAAGCTATGATACTACAATAATATTATAATAAAATTATATTATTTACTCTATGAAATATACATGAGAATTATTGAGATTACAAATGAGTATGGCTGCATGAGACTGATTTTTTGTAATTAATTAGATATTAGTAGTTAGAAAATTATTCAATACGCAATACTAGTATACGTATACTACTATATAGTATATACTCGATGGTCAGTACTCATTTATTATAGTACCTACTTGCTATACCTATAACTACTTACTATATTTACACACCACACACGAATAGTACGAAGATTTTAATAACAACTATAACCTATTGTAAGGAAGTTTCGGCAGTGGGAGTTTAATATACATAGATGTTTATAAATTATAAATGTTTAATATATATATATATAAATATATAGGTAATAGTGTAATACTATAGTCCATAAACTCAAAGTACTAATGTAGAGCATAGTATTTATATATAATACCCAAGCTCGGATTAAGGGGGCAAGGAAGCCTTGGCCTCCTACCTCAATAGTTAGAATTTTTTTAGGGGCCTTAGATTTGTACATTACTTTATTCGTCATAGGCTATAACACTGCATAAATGACCTAAAAAAAAATCGATGATTATTTAGCTAGGAAAAAAGCTTGTAAATTATAATTTATAAATAAAGTGATACATTATTCATTATTTATTGCTATGTTCCCAGGGGCGGATTTACCCATAGGCCACCAAGGCACGTGTCTAGGGCGCAAAATTGATTGGGGCGCAATTTTTTAGTTAATTTTTACTTTTTAGTTTTTCATAATTTCATAATTTATTATATTTACCTAAATTTATATTTGATATTAATTTTTGTTTGTATACAACTTGCATGAAAAAGGAGAATGGCTCTCGTAGCCCCGTCGCAGTAACGTTTTAATTCATAAGCTATAATACCTAACCTCGCAGTTTGGGTTCAATCCTGCTACCAGCGTGCGCTGCGTCACGCCGCCAGGGCTCGAGGCTCGATATCGGCACTCGACGTCTCGACGAGGCAGTTGTCGGCGTTGTCTATGTTAATGCATGGGAGGTGGTATACGGGTGTGCGGAGTAAACACTTACAATATTGTGAATGGCGCATGCGCAAAACGCCAGCCAAGGCAGTCAAAAATACTGCCTCTGGCCGCCGGGTACATTGTTATAGCTGCTCTACTAGCTAGTTGGGGGACCGCTCGCACAGTTCTTAGCAAGTAAATAAAATTGGATTGAACCACCTCACCCCGCACTCGGCATTCTTAGAATACTGGAATTAATTCTGGAAATCAGATGTCTTGATAAAGTAATTAATAATAATAAACATTGCGACGACGTGCGTCGCTGGCACTGTCGACCGTCTCCTGCATAGTGCATACTGCTCAGAAATCTTAAAGATTTCATTC
>NC_042494.1:78351575-78359428 GCF_005508785.2 Acyrthosiphon pisum
AATATACCGACTAATGCGTACAAACAAATAATAAAAAATAAACAAAAGTACTTATGGAATAAAAAAAAGAAACTTAAGGATAAAATAAATTCCCCAGAAAAACTATTGTCTCGACAATTTTCTTAAAAATATGAATATATCACACCAAAAATCTTTAAGCATGCATTTTAGTGCACTAAAAGATGTAATATCATAAATAAATGCTAAGTAAATCGAATTAAAGTACACTTATTTTGTTTCAATAATTTATTTACTTGACGAGAAATTACATACTACACCATTATAAAATATATGAAGCTAAACACATTCATTCAGAATTAAATTCTCCACAATAACAATACCTAAATAATTGTTTTGTCCAATAGGTACTTAAATGGCTACACCAAATGAGTAATATACCTAATATTTTATATTTTTATGCAAACAAATGCAAAATCTTAAAGTCAAAATGTTATGCAATTTTTATTAAAATGTTATTAAGAGGCACATTTTATAAGTACAATTTTTTTTCTTAAGATACAGCTCACTACTACACATATATATTTTTTTCAACCATTAAGACTCGTTAATTTACTTATATGGTGTACAAATATCCATAGTATTTTTTATTATTAGTGGCTATAAAAAATATTATTAAAAATGTAATATTTTAATCTATTATGTAGTACTGCTAACGGACTTAATCATTTTGAAATGATTTTCAATGTTATACGAGTCGTAGTACAGCATAATATTATGTTTGAATTAAAATTAATTAATTAAAAATTATCTTGTCAATCTGCATTGTATATTTGAAACTTGCGCCTGAGTGCCTCAATTTTATTGTATGCATAATATATTAATGTGTGCATGAAATAGATTTTAAAAGTAATAGGTAGGTATTTAAAAAAATTAATTTAACAATATGCTTTATGTAATAAGTTTTTTTGCGAAGTAATTTTAAAGCTAAGAAAGTATAAACGCACCATGCACAAATAATTGAAAAAGAAATTGACAAAGAAACATGAACTCTTGAACCATGAATTTTTAACTACGTAATGAAAAAACGAATATTTATCCTTTTATTTTTGTACATAGCCACATAGGCAGTATATAAAGTATATTATATTATTATACATCTAAAATATTATATTTAACATGGAAACTAAATTATTACGAGTTTTGACTTACGAAAAAATATGGATAATTTATTATCTTTTTATTAAATTGTTTTAAATACTTTTAATATTTTCTGTAACATTCAAGTCTCACTAATAATGAGTAATGGTTGTATATCATAAATTTATGATTGACCTAACTACCAGAGTGATAGGTACTCGACCATACATATTAAGATATTATAAGAATTCTTATAATATCTATGTACACGACGTGTTCGTTTTGGTAATGATCATGATTTAAGATAGTACTATCTTAAATCGTGGTAATGATACATAGTCACACACAGGGGCGGATTTACCCATATGCTCACCAAGGCACGTGCCTAGGGCGCAAAATTGATTGGGGCGCAATTTTTTAGTTAATTTTTACTTTTTAGTTTTTCATAATTTCATAATTTATTATATTTACCTAAATTTATATTTGATATTAATTTTTGTTTGTATACAACTTGCATGAAAAAGGAGAATGGCTCCTCGTAGCCCCGTCGCAGTAACGTTTTAATTCATAAGCTATAATACCTAACCTCGCAGTTTGGGTTCAATCCTGCTACCAGCGTGCGCTGCGTCACGCCGCCAGGGCTCGAGGCTCGATATCGGCACTCGACGTCTCGACGAGGCAGTTGTCGGCGTTGTCTATGTTAATGCATGGGAGGTGGTATACGGGTGTGCGGAGTAAACACTTACAATATTGTGAATGGCGCATGCGCAAAACGCCAGCCAAGGCAGTCAAAAATACTGCCTCTGGCCGCCGGGTACATTGTTATAGCTGCTCTACTAGCTAGTTGGGGGACCGCTCGCACAGTTCTTAGCAAGTAAATAAAATTGGATTGAACCACCTCACCCCGCACTCGGCATTCTTAGAATACTGGAATTAATTCTGGAAATCAGATGTCTTGATAAAGTAATTAATAATAATAAACATTGCGACGACGTGCGTCGCTGGCACTGTCGACCGTCTCCTGCATAGTGCATACTGCTCAGAAATCTTAAAGATTTCATTCAATTTTTATAGTTTATTTCATCGAACATTACCCCCAAGCCCAGATTAAAGGGGATCCAGAGGGGGCCATGGCCCTCGGGCCTCAATAGTTCAAATTTATAAAAAGGCCTCAGACTTGTTCATTACTTTTTTTGTTATAGCCTTATAGGCTATAAAACTACATAAATCACCTTAAAAAAACCGATGATTATTTAGCGAAGAATACACATTATACATTATAATTTATAAATAAATGATACATTATTTATTGCCAAGTACCTAATATCTATATATAATTATTATAACAAGTACCTAACATTAAATAATATATACATTATAAACATACGTAACAAGCTATTATTATTTTTTTTCGTACAGGGGCCTCTTAAAACTTTGGCCCCTTGGCCTCGAAATGTCTTAATCCGGGCTTGATTACCCCCACCCCACCACCACCGTGGGAGCACACCAATGTAAAGGACACTAGTGTTGTAATGCCTAGGGGCAGAAAAATGGCAAGTCCGCCCCTGTATGTACCTAAAACCTATAAATATTTATTATAACAAGTACCTAATATCAAATAAAATATACATTATCTTTTTTTTTCGTACAGGGACCTCATTTAAAACTTTAGCCCCTGGGCCTCATTTAAAACTTTAGCCCCTGGGCCTCAAAATGTTTTAAGATATAATAATATAAAAATCGGGTAAATGTATGTCGTTCTGCTGTACAGTAGGTTACAAATGGATCAATGTATAATGAATTGTATTCAATTTGAATTCAATGATATCATTGTACAAGAAAGACGATTCTGAGTGGAGACGTTTGTCAGTCTGGATATTTTATATTGCTATTATTTATTATAGCCTGTAAGTTAAATTAATATTATAATTTTGTATTCTTTACTATGGTGATAAACAAAGCGTTAGAAATTAAAATCCCATTTTTAGCGGTTTTTTTGTAATTTCTCGATGGTTTTTCCGGTAACAATGACCTCTCTAAAGATCCATCTTGATCCAATTTGCTAAAAGATAAGGTACTATAGTTTATAATGTGATGAAATAAAAGCACTCCTTCTGGTACAAATTTTGTATACAGGATAAAAAAAAAATAATGAACACCATTGTAAAAACACTAGCTTCCTCGCTCCGCTCAGAATCTAAATCTATATATATATATATATAAATTGTATTTTATATTTAATTCGTAGATATTTGTTGTTAGAATAGTAATTAATAACTAATAAATAATAATAAAGTACTATAAAAGTATAAAATCTAAAACAATAAGAGATAAAATATTAAAATTAAATTATTTATTTTTGATATTTATTAATTTATCTTAATGTTATAATTTATGATAAGGTATATTAATATATTAATATTATACATACAGGGGTGGATTGGCCTATCGGGAAATCGGGAAACTTCCCGATGGGCCGGTTCTTGTGAGGGCCGGTAGGGCTGGTATAATTTTTATAATATAATTACAAAAAATTAAAATATATTAAGAAAATCAAATACCTAAGAAGGTATTATTTTTAATATCTTATACTATTGCAATTCATAGTAGGATTTTTGGTATTTACACTATTTTCTCTCCAATTTATGCTAATGTATTATTTAGAAATCTATGGTATTGGTAATTTAGTATTTATATTTTATACTCTATGGTAGAATTCAGTTAGTTGCGTGATAATATTGATAACCTTATCATTATTTGTATGTATTTTGATTTTAAACGAGTTACCAAGTCAGTTACAGTACTTACAGACGTGTGTTTAGTGTAAAAATTCAATTGAACTGTGCAATTCAAATCATGTGTGACGCTGGTGAAAAACGAAAAAAGGGTGGCGCTGAAAAGGTACGAGAAAAAAAGAAAAAACTGTTAATGAGACCTAGTTACGTGGAACCTTGTTTTAGATTTTTTCCTTAATTTTTCTTTTGTTTTTCACGGCGCTTTTGAAAACTATTGGAAAAATTTTACTTTTGACCCCCCAAAGTACCAACTAGATTCACTTTCCTATCAGAAAAGGTACTGTTGAAGAAAATCCAAGCACTTTTACTGTCCTAAAACGTGATGACAGACACAAAAATAAAAAAAAAAATAAAAAAAAAAATAAAAAAAAAAATAAAAAAAAAAATAAAAAAACACACATCATTGTAAAATCAATACATTCATCGTTCCACTCAGAATCTAAAAATACATTATTATTTATATACCTATTATAAATATGGCATATTACTTTTTTACTTTTTACTTATTAAATATTTAAAATTATTTTATTTAAACGCTATAATTTTATCTACAAATTTTAATAATTAACAGTTAATAGTTATAGTATCTGTTAAATGATTTTTTATTTTAATATATTACAAACTTAACTAATGTATACCTTGGAAATATTTTAGAAATTTAAAAATATCCAATTTGTATAAACCATGTATTTTTTAGGTGATGGTGAGGACGGATTAACAGCAGTCAACTTTTTTCAAAAAGTAATTTTTTTAACAAATTTTTATTTTTATGAACATATTGATTATTTATACAATGTGATAATGTAAAGTTGACATAAAATAAAAGTTTACATATTTTTAAGGTAATGACTGATACAAGAACACTCATTTTGTGGCCAACTAGACTGAAAATTGGAGCAAAATCAAAAAAAGGTTGGTACCTAATAACCTACTATAGTTTATTTTGCGGGGTATAAGACCTAGTCATCTCATTTAAACTTTAAATAAGTACTAAAATAATTTTTATACATCAAAATTCTCAGAAAAATATTCTGCTTCGGAAGTAAGGTGAATGATAACTGATAAGGTGCCACAAAATTGTAAATTTTTTTTTACGATGTGAATGTTTATCTTAGCATCTTCTATACACCATAACATTTTCAAAATATTTTGATGTATTTTGAGCTCTTTACGGACATTTTTATTTTCCATTTTTTTTTAGTTTTTTTTCTAAAAATATCAATAAAATTTTATTTGTTGGATAAAAAAGCTTGAAAATTTAATAGACGGCTCCTAGTATATTGTTTCAAAGGCAGATGAAAAATATTAAAAATCGTTAGTCACAGTTTTTTTTTTTAAGCATTTAAAGTTCAAAAAATGACAAAATATGGAAAAATCACGAAAATTTGCAAATTATTTCGAGTTATAAATTCATAAAAATTTTTCTTTTTAAATCTAAGATTTTAAAATGTAATACAAGATTCCTTATAGGATAATCTACCTTTACCAAAAAAAAAATGTCTATAAGAAACTCAAATTAAATTTTTATGGGCGTTTGAAATTCATATTTTTACAACATTTGATATTCACTCGATTTCTTACGTAACGATTTTCTTATTTTGTTGTAATTAAAAAACGAGTGACTGTAGAAACTTGAAAATTTCACTGAATGTTTATATTAGCATTTTATATATACGATAAAATTTTTAAAATAATTTGACTCTTTTTGAGCTGTTTACGGACATTGTAAGTTTTCAATTTTTTTAGTTTTTTTTTTCTATAAATATCAATAAAGTTTTATCTGTTGGGCCAAAAAGTGTATAAATTGAATACAAAGCTCCTGATATATTGTTACAATATCAGTTGAAAAATATTAAAAATACATAGGCACAATTTTTTTTTATAAGCATTTAAAGATCAAATTTTGACAAAATTTATCAAATTTTAATTTGAAAAATTATTTTGTAGTTAAAAATTTATAAAATGTTCAATTTTTGTATCTAAGAATTGAAAATTTAAAACAAGATTCCACGTAAGTAATTAATTCTGTTACCAAAAAATCTAAAAAATACATTTACACAGTTTATTTTTATAGTCATTTTAAGTATAAATTTGGACGAAATTACATATTAAAAACCTAGGATAACTATTTAAGTTATTTTGTTGTGATTGTATAATATTATTCGTGGGTACTTGAAACTTCTAAAGTATACTATTATATATCTATGATTTTACCACGGTTTTTTGTTGATGTATAACGCGTTATAACTTATAAGTACCTAATAGATATTATGATATGATTAATTTGGAATTTATTATAGGTACCTATTATAGGTCAATTTTTTTTTAATACCATAGATAAGTATATATATGTCTAATACATAGACTGATATACCGTCTCCGCTCAGAATCGTTTTTCTTATACAGTGATATTATATCATTGAATTCAAATTTAAAACTGTCCATTATACAGTGACCCACTTCTAACCTACTGTACAGCAGAGCGACATCCACTTACCCACCTTTTTTTAATTTTTTTTTTAAATTTTTTTTGTGTCTGTCATCACCTTTTAGGACAGTAAAAGTGCTTGGATTTTCTTCAACAGTATCTTTTCTGATAGGAAAGTGAATCTAGTTGGTACTTTGGGGGGTCAAAAGTAAGTCCCTGTAGTTTTCAAAAACACCGTGAAAAACAAAAGAAAAATTAATGAAAGAGGAATTTTTACGCAAAATCTGTATTCGAGAAAATCGATTTTGGTTTTTAACTCAACTCTAAAACAAATGACTGTAGGTACATAAAATTTTGACTGAGTGTTTTTATTAGCATTTTCTATAACCATAACATTTTCCAAATATTTTGACTTATTTTGAGTAGTTTACGAACATTTGTAGTTTCCGTTGTTTATATTTTTTTTTCTATAAATATCAATACAATTTTGTTTGTTGGTTTAAAAATCTTGAAAATTGAATAGAAGGTTCCTAATATATTGTTTCAAAGGCAGATGAAAAAAATTAAAAATCCGAAGTCACAATTTTTTTTAATAAGCATCTAAAGTTCAAATATTGACAAAATACGTAAAAATGACGAAAATTTACAAATTATTTGATTTAATTAATTCATGAAAAATTTTCTTTTTAGATCTAAGATTTTTACAACATTTGATATTCACTCGATTTCTCATGTTACAATTTTCTTATTTTGTTGTAATTAAAATAAGAATGACTGTAGATACTTGAAAATTTTACTGAATGTTCATATTAGCATTTTCTATACACGATAAAATTTTGAAAATAATTTGACTCTTTTTGAGCTGTTTACGGACATTGTCAGTTTTCATTTTTTTTTCGTTTTTTTTTTCTATAAATATCAAGATAGTTTTATCTGTTGGGTCAAAAAGTATAAAAATTTAATACAAGGCTCCTGATATATTGTTACAATAATAGTTGAAAAATACTAAAACACATAGGCACATTTTTTTTTATAAGCATTTAAAGATCGAATTTTGACAAAATTTATCAAATTTAAATTTGAATAATTATTTTATAGTTAAAAATGTATAAAATTTTCAAATTTTGTATCTAAGGATTGAAAATTTAAAACAAGATTCCACGTAAATATTTAATTCTGTTACCAAAAAATCTATAAAATACATTTACACAGTTTATTTTTAGTGTCATTTTAAGTTCAAATTTGGACAAAATTGCATATTAAAAAACCTAGAATAACTATTTTAGTTATTTTGTTTTGATTGTATAATATTATTCGTGGATACTTGAAACTTCTAAAGTATACTATTATTATATATCTATGATAGTATCACGGTTTGTTGTTGATGTATAATGCGTTATAAGTACCTAATAGATCTTGTGATATGATTAATTTGGAATTTATTATAGGTACCTATTATAGGTCAATTTTTATTAATATCATAAACTATATAATATTTATGTCTTATACCTAAACTGACATACCGTCTCCGC
>NC_042494.1:78359478-78367084 GCF_005508785.2 Acyrthosiphon pisum
TTCGTACATAAATCAGAGATAGCCGATAGTATTATATAATATGTATAATATTAATATATTAATATACCTTATCATAAATTATAACATTAAGATAAATTAATAAATATCAAAAATAAATAATTTAATATTAATATTTTATCTCTTATTGTTTTAGATTTTATACTTTTATAGTACTTTATTATTATTTATTAGTAGAGCGCGGATATTTAGGTTTTTACATATTTTTATTGGCTTTATGCAGCTCTATGAGGATGAGAAATGTTCACGATTTATCGATCAAAGAGTTCGTAGGAAAAAATGTATTTTGCATATTAAAGCATATTTTGGACATTAGAGAATATTTGGCCTATTTTACATATTTTAGAATATATTCTATTATTGTTTCTAAAACATCATGTATATTGTTAATTTCTCGATTTGTGATTTTTTCTAGCTACAATATTTTATGAAGTACATCACATTTTTTATATTCAAATAACTTAGCTGTCACCAAAGGACATTGCATATTTAGAGAATATTTTAGGGTTTTTTTAGAGCATATATTAGCATCATATTTTAAGCTTTTAAGAACCTAAAAATCCGCGCTCTAGACTAATAACTATCAATATATTATACTATCGTCAAGAGGTGGGTGTCTAATTTGAAAAAAAAACTTCATTAAAGTTATAGGTACGCGTTTTAAACGCGGCGTTTATAATAATCCGGTGGGGGTATTTCAACATTTGCCCCTTCTTGGCACCGCACGCTACCATCCACAAACGGAATAAGGTTTTTTGCTACACATACCTACCTCAAATATGCATTTAATATTAATTTTCTATTTTAATTATGAAATTATTATGAAATACCTTTACCTATGTAAACCTATACAAATTACAAACTAAAACTAATATCATTGAGTATAGATAGTTATTGTGTTCACAACTTTAAAATAATATTATTTAGAGTTCGGATTACCTGTACGATACCTATATATTTTATTGGTGTACAAACATTTATATTACATATTTTTTGCCCTTTGGCTATTTTATATAGTTACACACTTACACACATAATATACGATCATGGAGTCAATAGTTATTATAGTAATTACTATATTGTTTAAAAAATATTAAAACTAATATAATAGATTCCTACAAAGGTCTATCGGTATGGTTATTCAGTATACCTACTAGCTAGCATATTATTTAATCTATGGTTATAACTTATAGCGACTTCATAATATGTCTGCGTACCTATGTAGTACCAATGTATTATGTATATAAATATCATGAACTAAGTTAGTTCACTATCTTAGTTCATGATAAATATAATATAATATCTACATGGCTACATGGATACAATGCTATACGGGGCATATATGGCAATTGCTATATAATATATATTATGACTATCTGTATTCTGTTCAATTTAAGATTGATTGGCGATGTTGATACCTATTACCTACTGATTTCTGTACACAGACTACGTCGCTACTCGCTATATAGACTATAATAATTATAGTAGGTACCTACATGGCAATATCGTAATATAATATACCTACTTACCAATAGACAATTGACTAACTTACTCAATAGTTGATGGATTTATAATAATGATTATCTATTATTGATAATTTACTGTAATACGAAATTAATATAATATTATTTTATACGTGTTTAGTATCTACTACCTACATTTTGTCCTAAACAGAGTGTAACAGAAAGACCTGACATATTTTTTTCTGAAAAATTTAAAATAGTTAATTTTTAAGTCTGGTTTTTAGTAAAATGTTGATTGTACAAACATTTATATTTAAGTCATGTGATTATTATTTTTATTTTTTTAAATCACATTATTTTCGTTAAGTAAAGTTGATACAGTCGTAAAAAACATATTTAAATACCTATACTAAAACTTTTTTAAATATTTTATGAAAACTCAAATGGGTACTTGTTAAAATTTAAATATTTAAAAAAAAAAAATTATTATTCAAATGATATTACTTCAAAAAACTTAGATATTTTAAAAATCATAAATATTAAGCCACTTGGCTTAGATAAATGTTATATTTATGCCACAGCATGAATACCTATATAACAAGCGTTTAAAAAATCATAGTAATTTAAAAGTTTTAAAAGTTAAGGGGCCAGCAGCACGTGACCTGTTTTTTAAAGTATTAAAAAATAAAAATGAATAACAAACAAATTTATAATTTCTTTCTTTTATTTTATTAATATAATATTTCTAATTCAATAAACATCGAAAACTGAATCATATTAAAAATATATATATACATATATATTATATATAATATATATAATGCTAAATACAATCTTACCAAACATTGTCTCATTAATAAGAACCCAATTTAAAGTCAAAGCATTGTTATTTTTTAAATTTGTATGTACAATGTCAAGTAAACTTGTTGAAATAATTAAAAATGTTGTTTATGTTAAGAGGATGTAAGCACACTATTTGATTTCTATCTCTGGCCCACGCGCCAAATAAACAAAACGCGCATTAGCGCAGAATTTTTTTTTCTATGTTATTAAGTAATCTTAGAGTAAAATCCCCCATTAAAAAAAAAGATAAAGAATAATATTTTTGAGGGAATGACATATCGATTTTATATATTTATTGTTATTTGACTTTGTATTCGATTTTTCAAATAAACAAAAAAATGTTGTAAATTTAAATTATGTTCAAATTGT
Organism: Acyrthosiphon pisum; assembly: GCF_005508785.2. Lineage (NCBI taxonomy): Eukaryota > Metazoa > Arthropoda > Insecta > Hemiptera > Aphididae > Acyrthosiphon > Acyrthosiphon pisum. The sequence goes on from NC_042494.1 coordinate 78,362,172, forward strand.
TTTGAGACAATATTTAGACAAATCAATATGTCATTTCCTCAAAAATATTATTATCTATCTTTATTGTAATAGGTTATTTTACTCTAAGATTACTTAAAAACATAGAAAAAATTATTCTGCGTAAATGCGTTTTGCCTATGTTGCGCGTGGGACAGAGAGAGAAAACAAATAGTGCGCTGACATCCTCTTAAGGAACCTATACTGTTAATTTGTATTAGTATGGAAATTGTTCAAAGTCAAAAAATTGTCTAAATAGAGTGTATAGATTAGGACTCATAATTAAATAAAATGTTCGAAATTGCGATATGAAATTTAATGTTGGAGACCCCTACATATTGTATTATAATATATCCTCTACATTAATTGATTAAGTTTATGATGGATTTTATTTTGGTAACTTTACCTTACGGTTTAAATTCAATTATCTGTGAAGTCGTTATCTTAAGATAACCTAATGCGATTTCTATATTATATTATATCATATATTTTGGACGTCCCAGTTATTCTACTCAAATAGACAGTTAAACGTCGTTATTGAAGCAGTGTACAATGACCAACAGCACAGCGAACATCATGGCCACGATGTCTTCGATCGTGATGACTTCAGCTGCCAGCTCAGATACAATGTCCGAAATATCGGATTCTGGAACAGGGACATCGGGCAGGAGTTATAGCGATAGCCGAGAAGAAATGCATCAATTAGCGACTTCTTTAGGGTTAGAATCAGCCGATGATTTGGCCAAGGAACGATTCAAAGTCGACAGAAAAAAACTCGAGGCTATGTTGCACTGTAAGTATTTTTTAATAAAATATAAATATTTGTATTAAATAATTCAATTACAATTTGAATTATGTATTAGTACGTTACACATAAGCATAAAACGCATGCATACCTCTATGTGGATCAAGTATTAAAGTTATATAATAGTTGTATTCTGTGGAAAAACCCACTTTACAAATTTTAAGCCATGTTATAAACATAAAATAATTTAATTTAATTTTTAAATGCATGTACGTAATTAAATGATTAATAAATAAAGATGCATAGTGCATATCTATATAAACAAGCTGTTTCCTAGTTTTAAATTTAAATAGGTATTTAAAATGTTAAGAGGCATGGTAGCGACCCATGCGTTTTTTGTGTCTGCGTCTTACAAATGTACAACCGTAACAACTAAAAAATGTTCGTTAACTAGGTAGTTTTCATTGTGTGTTGTTAGTTTTGATATTAGAGTGAATTTACCTATCAGTGGAGTAGCCAGGATTATCAAATGGAGGGTGTTTTAAGTATAGATTAAAACAAAGTTTTATAAATACATTTAGGGTTCAGGACTTGACTTGTTGCACTAAAAATTATCGAAATATGCAGTCGAAATTCTCAAAATATGCTTAAATATATGTACTATGTAGCAACATGTTTATATTATTTTTGAAAATCATAAAGCATATTGCAATTTTAGTAATAAAAAATTAAAAAATAAGTAGATATATAAACCTGATAAATAAATGAATAACAACTTTATTTTTAAAAATATTGGCATACAATAGGTACTAGGTTAATAAATAAGTAATAACGAATAACGTGATATGTGAACAGTGAACACCTTGATAAACGAACACGTACCCATATCTACTGATGTTCATTTCTTCGTACAATCTACAATCTAGATATCAATTATAGTTTAAACACAGTTTTGTCACAAAGAGACTTATGAAATCTTACATAATATGCGAACATAGGGCCAACTGTAGCCAAGCTCCACCAACAACTTTAACAGCCCTCTGCCCCTCCCAAAAATTAACTTAATTTTTTTAAGGTTATTCAATTTTATTATAGTATGGTATTATAAAAAGCTTCGGCCTCCCCAAATCTCAAAATTATCGCCTATTGTACATAACCAAACATAATATTTTTTAACATATTTTTCAATGTTATCCAAATATAATTTTTCCCGACAATTGTATATACATTGAAGTTAAAAAATACACAAATATGCAAATTCAAATTTTGTATTTAATTTCGCCATTTCATAAGACAAATTTATAACTTGCAAGCAGTCCCAAACCCTATAAACAATATATTTATTAGGAGGGAAAATGTCAATGGGGGGGGGGGGGGTTAAACATCCAAAACCCCCCTGGCTACGCCACTGTGACCTATTATCAAACCAAAAGGTAAGAACATAAAACATTGTCCGGGTTTTCTCTTGGTATTTTTACGACATTTTAATTTTTAATTAATAGTTGTGACTTGTGAGCATGTATAATATTTCAATTTAAAAGTTCTAACAACTAGGTAGCAAAACAATTTAAATATCGTAAACATCCCTTAAGAAATCAATTGTTTCTTGTGTCAAAAATCGAACTTTAAATGCTTATAAAAAAACGAGAGAAAACGAATAGTGCGCTGATATCCTCTTAAATGTTGACACCTTTTGGCTCAAATAAAATTGAATTGATATTTATAAAAAAAAAAGTAAAAAAAATAGAAATTTGAAATTGTCCTTAAACAGCTCAAAATTAGTCAATATATTTTGAAAATTTTATCAAGTATAGGAATTGATATAAATCTTAAATGTCTACAGTTATTTGTTTTTGAATTACAACAAAATAAGAAAATCGCTATACACGAGAAATCCCAATGTAGTAATATAAGACTTCAAACGCTCATAAAAATGTAATTTAACTTTCTTATAGACATTTTTTTTTTTTTGATAAAGGTAACCTTATAAGGAATCTTGTATTACATTTTAAAATCTTAGATTTAAAAAGAAAAATTTTTGGAATTTCTAATTTAAAATAATTTGCACATTTTCGTGATCTTTATGTCTTTTGTCAAAATCAAACTTTAAATGATGATTATAAAAAAAAATTGTGACTGGATTTTTAATATTTTTTAATTGTCATTGTAACATAAATATATTAAGAGCCTTGTATTAAATTAAAATTTTCAAGCTTTTTTACCCAACAAATAAAATGTTATTGACATTTGTCATTTGTTGACAAAATGTAATTGTTTATAGAACAACCAGGGAAAATTTAATTTGTCTATGGTTATTTGTTTTAAGGTTATACCAAGAACAATAATCTGTATTTGTGGAATACCGATTTTCCGTAAAAATTTCCGTTTTTCCTTATATTTTCATTTATTTCCCCCCGCGCTTTCGAAAATAATTAGGAATTTTTACTTTAGACCACGTAATGTATACCAACTAGATCCACTTTCTTATCAGAAAATATACTGATGAAGAAAATCGAAGCATTTTTACTGTCTTAAAAGGTGATGACTGATGACACACACACACCAAAAAAAAAACATTACTGTAAAATCAATATATAGAATACATTCATCGGGACTGCTCAGAATTTAAGATTACATCTTAAATTTAGGTACCTACCTACATTACACATTTATAGTAGGTGTAAGTACATGTACATGAATGCATTCATATAAACGTCGGTTAAAGGAACATCATAAAATAATTTAATTTAATTTATAAAGGCTATATTATTATGTTTCAATGTCTTTTACATGTGACAATAATATCAATTTAATTTAATTCTATTCTACTCAAAGAAATCGTATTTCGTGGTGGGCAGTTATTGAAATTCATATATTATACGCAAATAAGTTTAAGCAGCTCCAAATTGTCATGCCTGACGTAGCGTTTATTACCACATATTATTAGTATATTACCTCCCATCTCTATGGAAAAATATCTCTCGTATCTCATATAGTTGCCAGTTAAGTCCTTACCTACTATACGTCTATACTTATAGACTATAGAGCTTACATTCTTATTACATCAATATTTAAATTAGCGACTTAAATGTTGTAGATTTTAAATTCTATAGATATAATTATATAAGTCTAAAATATTTCAGGTATCAACATGTTATTGAGGCTTCATAATTAGTGACACTGAACGTCTTCTGAAATTTTAAATCAATTTTTAACCAATAGGTAGTTTGTAGTTACAATGTTACATCATATTATAGAAGACACATACAATGTAAGGTTCTATAAATACGTAAAATTGTAACATTGTAAACACATTATAATAACAATAAATTAAATAATTAAAAAAATTATTTTATAGGACGGTCAGAATTATTTATTTATTTGTAATAATTTATAAATGCTTTAAAAATGATTTTTTTTATGAATGAAAAATAGACAAATTGTATTAGGTACCTATATAGTTTTAAAATTAACCTATATCGATACGACATTTAGACGTCATAGTTAATATTCAATCGATGCGAGGTGTGCCTTAATGTACTATAACTTATTAGTATATTTGTATAGTTGTATACTTGTATATGTACTACATTATAGTATTAATATGTATTATAAAAAAATAAAAAAAGGTGGGTAAGTGGATGTCGCTCTGCTGTACAGTATGTTAGAAGTGGGTCACTGTATAATGGACAGTATTAAATTTGAATTCAATGATATAATATCACTGTATAAGAAAAACGATTCTGAGCGGAGACGGTATATCAGTCTATGTATTAGACATATAATATATACTTATCTATGGTATTAAAAAAAAATTAACCTATAATAGGTACCTATAATAAATTCCAAATTAATCATATCATAATATCTATTAGGTACTTATAACGCGTTATACATCAACAAAAAACCGTGGTACTATCATAGATATATAAAAGTATACTTTAGAAGTTTCAAGTACCCACGAATAATTACAACAGATAAACTAAAAATAGTTATTCCTAAGCTTTTTCCTATGTAATTTTGTCCCAAATTAGACCCCAACCTCTTCCCCCCAATTTGTGCCTATGGGTACTTGGTCTGATATCAGTGTCCAGTATAGCCGTATAAGTAATATAAAAATGGTAATTTTATGGCCAATTCATTATTAGCAACAAATTGATACAATCGCATA
>NC_042494.1:78367184-78372907 GCF_005508785.2 Acyrthosiphon pisum
ATTATTTATGATTATAAATTAGTATTTAGTAATTACTAAAGAGTGGACTTTAATTTATTAGAAAACTGAAATATATTTTCTATGAAATGTAAGTTATGCTTAATAATATGCGCTGTAAAACATAAAAAATAGTAAAAAACTTAAAGATTTTTTTTTTGTTTCATACATTTTTTATTATCAAACTGTTACAAAAAAAGAACAATAAGAACAATTTATGGTAATTAATAGCTAAATAAAATAAAAATAAAAATACTTATTGATTGAAATGATGAACAGACTGCAGAGGCCTCCCAGCGGAGGTATACTAAGATATATTGATATAACTAAGTATATTTGTCATTAAATTATATTAATTATTGTGAACCTTGTTTTAAATTTTCAATCCTTCGCTATAAAAGTTGAACATTTTATAAATTGTTTTTAACCACAAAATAATTGTTAAATTTTAAATTTGATACATTTTGTCAAAATTCGAATTTTAAATGCTTATAAACAAAAAATTGTGACTATGTATTTTTAATATTTTTCAACTGCTATAGTAACAATATATTAGGAGCTTAATGCGTCATTTAAAATTTAAGTTCAGTCCACCACAGCTGCAGGTGACCATTTCATTTTTCTACTTATTGCATGATGATAATGGTTGGTGGAGCTAACAGTCGCGGTGCCAGAAATTTAGTACCTACCAGATGGGCCAGACTGAGGCCAAAATGTTTACTTCATACATTATATAAAACAATATCTAGTAGTGGCAGGCTTTTGCGCAAGTGCCGGCCAGTTACAAGGTTCAAACCCCCATAGTCTCAATTTTTTTTACACTTCGTCGTTTAAACTTACTAAAACAATGATTTGTAAACATGATGTATTAATTGTATTTTTTTTTAATAATTAATAAATATTTTTTGTACTTAAAAAATTACACCCAATACTCAGCAAACCATCAGACATTAATTGTAGTATAATTGAGTATACCTATTACCTAACTATTATAAAACATAACTATAAATTACAATAAAAATATTATATGTTGTAATACCAAACAAATATACAACTTACGCAATGAGCATTCTTTTTTTTAAAGTATTTACTAATTACTTATTATTTTCGTATTCAGACGCTGGTGAACACACGTCGCCTATGTGCTATCGGCTATGGGCTATGAGGTTTGAGTGCATAGTGCATTTAGTTTTCAACCCATTCAAAAAGAAGCTTACACTCAATATTTGTAATTTGTATATTTTTATAAATCATGAGATATAATTTTTTCTAAAATCCCATGAAATAATTGCATTACATTTGTATTTATTTTGGGCACATCAGATTTTAATCAAAAAAGTGATTTCTAAAAAGCATAGTCTAGAAGCTTAAAAATTCAACCATATTTTCGAAATTGCAATCGAACTTCAGGAAGTATGTTTAATTAACTACCGCTTTTAGTAGTTTTTATAGTTATGCAAACAACATATTTCATTTTTCGCCAAGTATTGACATGTGCGTGAGTGTGTGACAATTACACCCGGCGGTGGTTGTCCATCGCGGCATTATAGCTATTCTCAGAATCGACATGGCCCAAATGTTAATGTCATGTGGATTGCCTAAATATTACTCATCAAAACATGATACGCTGGAGCCCCTTAATTTTGGGGTGGGCAACGGGGGGCCCAAGACTTTTTAAGGTGGGCCTGGGCGTACCTTGACCCACCCCTGGTGCTACCACTGGGAGCTAACCACCTATAAAAATACATTTAAATTTTTTTCTCAATTTGTGGTTAGCGTTGTTGACTACCATGGCACCATAACTGTTTAGTTCATACACCACCAGATGCCATGCATTTATCAATATTTATTACTATTTAATAATTAATACTAGGTGCTAATTTGAATTAAGTGATAAATCCAGATTCGATAAATTGACACCCATACTTCCTACGGCTGCATGTAAACCGCGGTCAAATTAACTTTTTTGAAAAGTCGATATGTAATTATGTAATTATGTAAACTGCGACATAGCCGATAAGATACATTATAAAAACTGTGGCAATTTATTTTATATGCCTATACCATTATACTGTATATACATATCGATAGGATACCATAAATTATAATATATATGTATACCTATTACCTATGTGATATTATGTGCGTATATCGTTTAATTAAATTTGTCATGTTACATACAAATTGGTAAGGTAAATCCAAATGTATTTTTAAATGTATACTTATAGTACTTACTAGTTAGCATAGCCGTGCACAGACTTTGTTCGCAGGGTATGCAGCTGATAATATATTGTCAAATGTGCCCCATGATATAAATTCTCTTAAGATTAATGTGCATATGGGAGGCCTGGATAAAAGGGAGGAGCGAAGTAGGCGCAACCTCCCCCCCATCAAATCAAATCCCTAAAAATAGGATTGTATTATGTATTTATGTATAATATGTGAATTGTATATTATAATGTATATAATATTATGGGTCCAATTTTTTTTTTTATATATTCCTGGTGCCAAGCATACTTTTTGTTGCTTTAAACTTTCATAAATGCATTATTTTTCAATTTAGGCAATTTAATTGTAAGTATAAAGGTAATTTAGCCCCCCCCCCCCCAAAAAAAAAAAAAAAATCTGCAGGATTCACCCCTTGCTACACGGCATTACATTATAAACTTATTATCACCTATGGTTATTACCTACTTATTATTAGAAAATAATTAGTTTTTCTTATTTTTTTTTCACTGTAAATGTTTGAGTCATTGACCATAACAATGACCATGGTATATAAATATATAATATTACGCTGGATTTATTTTCCTTTACGCAGAATAGGATTGACAGAATAGGAACTGACAAGTAACTTGAAGAACGCATATGGTAAAGACATTTTGTATAAATTGATCACTGTTAACCATGGTTATCTACTCAGGTTGGTTCTATACCGCTATGCTGCCCGTGTATATCAATGATCTATGAGGCACCAAGATATGGGTATCCCAAACTATTATAGCTATTTCTTTCCAACAACAAAGGTCACGCGGTGTTATTAAAAAACCTCAAATTATTGAGAACCGCTCACAGTAAATTTAAAAACAAGTCCATATCGCCATATTATTTACCACCAGTCAAAATTAGGATCTGAGAGTCCAGTGTTGTCTCAGTCCTCAGACTATTTATGTGCCTCCTAAAACAAGCGTCTGTGGTCTGTCCGCAGGGTATGCAAGCACATACGCTGCATACCCCGTGCGCACGACTATGCTAGTTAGTTAGATGACTTAAATGTCAGTAGAAGTAGTTTAAGAAATTTAATATTTAATTCAACATGGAATTTACAACAATGTTTAGCCATATAATGGCAAACAATATTAGTAACCACGTTAAACAGTGATTATAAAATATGCATATTATGCAGGGACAAATAAACAACAAAAATACATAATTATATTTAAATAATAACACATAGGTTAATATGATGTGGGTACCTATATAATTTATGTTATCGAATCGACACTTCTATAATGTATATACGTACCTATTATAGGTATATAAAATGAATTGACGCAGTTTGTATAATGTATCTTATTGATTTTGTCGCAGATTGTATAATGTTAAATTTTTATTTGTAGCAGTTTACATATCAAATTTCAGAAAAAGGTTAATTTTTCCACAGTTTACCATCTCCCCTTCCTACATATTCAGTGGCGCAACTAGGGGGGGCTAGGGGGGCTTAGCCCTTTATTTAATAATAAATAATAATATCAATATTCAATAATAATTATAATTATAATAACAATTATAATATTGTCCGGAATATTATCTAATATCTAATGTCAATTTTAAACAGGTAAATATTTAAATGATACAGCTTATTAAAGTCAAGTTTAGTTATTTTATTATTCTATTGTAATTCGTCATTAAATTTTACCCTAACTTATCATCAATAAAGTAAAGTATGAATATTTGCAATGAACATCTTACTCATCTAAGGACTTAAAATTGGTAATAACCAAAAAAGTATCCCAATGCAATAAAAAATTACAACAACTGAGTTTTTTATGTTGATTTTATTACTTATATATTACCTCTATATCTTATTAGTGTTATACTGTTATTAGTTATTAAACTGGTAAGAGGAAAAACATTTTTTCTCATATTGGTACATTTTGTTTTAGTACTTCGTGAATATTTACATCATAAAATTAATTTTAAATGAAAAATAGAATGAGCTAAGTAATTTGGAGCAGTCATATAATTTATAATGTTATATAATATGAAAAATATTATAAAATCAGTCATATGAGTTGGAACAGTACTTGTCATTTATTTATCGTTTACACGTATTTTTTTATTTCTTTTTTGCGTAAAGTCCCGATTTTTTCAAACCATATATTGAAAATAAATTGACATTGTATCTGAACCACAAATTAAAACTTATCACTGATAATTATATTTTTTTTATTTCCTACTAAGACATGTATAGTTATTTATGATATCAAAATGGAAATAATAATAATATTAAAAATGACTTTCAAGTGACTGAATGTATAAAATGTAATTGGGTAAAATGTTGGAGAATAAAGTGAATATAAAATATAAATCCATAATATTCACTTACATGGTTACATGTTACATCATAGTTAAAAATATTTTATTTGAAGTACCTATATAATAAAGCTAAAATGGTATAAGCTGCTATGTAGTGTTCATAATTTAGGAATTTGTGGGAGGCCGGTGTGGGTGGCAAATCCTGTATTCCTGTATTAAATAATTTTGCACTTGGAACGCAGTTTTTAAAATATATTGTCGGATTGACCTCCTCTACTTAATAATTCACAATTTGAGCACTGGTTTTGCCTATAAATTAGATGTACCTAAACGACTTCCAACATACCGACTTGTTGCTTGTTGAATAAATTACTTTTAAAAATTAAAACAATTACGTTAAGGTCTCCACGGCCCACACACTGCACCTGTGGCGGTAAAATTATTTTGTCTTGGCGGTTCCGGTAAATTGTCATCCATCAGTGGCGCAATTAGGAATCTGGCATAGTTTTTATAATCATAGGCTATGCCGGGATTTTGTCGACCCCACCGTTTTAATATCAATTCCGTCAGCTATCAATTCCACTGGATTTTTGTTTATGTTCACAAGAATGCTATGTAACCAGAATGAGCATGTCTTTAACTATTTTATATTGAAAAAAAGGACTGTTGTGACTTCCAATTATTATCCTATTGGCTATTGACAATATTATGATTTAATATTTATTAGATTTTTGAATGTTTGCGCCTGGCGGAGTTACACAAAATACAACTATAACAGTATAACTGTATTTTTTTAAAATAACTTTTTTTTCTTCTAACGTGGATATGTTTTTTTCAATAAGAATGATTATTTATTAATATCTATGAACTAGACACTAGTTTCTTTATACTTACTATTTAGCAGCTGTCATTAATTTAATAATAGACATACGTAAAAAAATTATATTTTGTACCCACGAATTTTAATTTTTAACTAACGACTAAAAAATTTCAATAGATATACTTCTGGAAAAATATTTTCTAATATATAATTTTCAGTTAAAATATTTTCTTGGAAAATATTTTATGCAAACATTTTTTATGCATCATAACGTTCTGTAAAACTGTGTTCTGTTATATTCCATTCCAGTGGCGTACGCAGGATTTTTTCAATTGGGGGGGGGGGGGGAACGTTAACAAACTAATTA
>NC_042494.1:78373211-78384570 GCF_005508785.2 Acyrthosiphon pisum
CCCCCCTGCGGACGCCGCTGTTCCATTCTGGAATTATACACTTTTCGAATTTCTGCAATATCAATTTCTGTATTTCTACCACGGATATAGATACTAGTATCTCTAATATCGTATTTCTACTGATAATAATTCTTATCAGTTTACATTCTGTAGTATTTATTTTCGTTCATTTTATTTTCTGTTCAAATACGTTCTGGGCTTTTTATATTCTAGTTGTTTTCAATTCTGTAATATTATTTTCTGTTATTTAACATTCGACAAATCTATATTCTGGCCGTTTTTTTTCTGGAACATAACATGCGTCCCTTAAATCGTGGGTAACATAAACACGGTTAATGTTTTGCACATGCGCACGATTTAAGATACTATCAATTTGCGCATGCTCAGTGAAGACATCGGTGCCGAACGAAATTTTGATAATATATTATCTCTTACCAGTTATCTTATCACTATCCACGAATTCAGCAATTATAGCATAGATAATAAAGATATCTTTATTATCTATGAATTATAGGTATTTCGTGCAATATTGCAATCGTAAAAAAATGCATTATAGATTCTTGTAGATTTACAGCGGCTATTATAGGTAAAGGCAATTAAAAAAACAAGTAGAGATTTTAATAATACCTATATATATATATATTGTGTTTAATGTTTATTATAAATAGTGATATCGATAACTGCCTTATATGAATACTTATACATAATATAATATACTGTATAAGTTATTAAATTTAAAATAAATAATCAGTTTATTGCTGTTGCTGATTTGACTGGACGATTCATAGAAAAATAAAATATTTTTGTTACAGTTGTATACTCGTATATAATCAAATATTATAGATTCATATTAAAAATATTTTTTCTTTAAGATTATACCTACCTATTTTAATATTTGAGAATCACACAAATTCATATTTATTTTGATCATAGGTAATTGTTAAAAATCTACACATTTAAGAAAATGAGGCGATTTGTGCATTTAATTAATGTAGTACCATTGTTGCTAAAGTAAGTAACTATAAATACTATTTTATTTAAGAAACATTATATTTTGTTAGTTAAAAACAATTATAATTTTAATATACCACCCCCATTGCTTATAATTTAAGAATTTATTTTATTTTTATAATTTTTTATTTTCATATTCTCGGTAATAAAATTATATTTAAAAGCATCAGGATTATTTTTGTTTATAAGCTAATACTTAGTTATGTAGTATATTATGTGATTAATGGTATTAATAGAAATATAGAATTATTTAATATAAAAAAAGAAATTACAGGACAAGTTTAGTTAGGAGCTATGTTCTGTGTTAGTAGTAATGTTTTTAATCATTGTACAATAATAATCTTTTCCGCTATTAAATATATTTTAATGAATTCACTGTCAGACTTAAGAAATATTGCTAATCATTTTTATTTAAAACAATAAACCTTGTATAGCTTAAAATATATTATTTTATTTTTAAATATTTTATTTTTATAGTCCACTTGAATTAATTTATAGCTTTTCTTATAAAACAATAAAGTATGAGAACTTTTTCATTATTTATGGATTATTTTCAGGACATAAGGATATTTGACTGACACAACAGTGAAATATTTCTGAATTATACTTATAGATGATAACATTTTATTTATAAACTAATCTAACCTAATCATCTTAGTGTTTTATTATATAAGATATTACTTTTTTAGTCCCAATATTATGTTGGCTTAATTTTTAACCGATGTATTGATTTTGGGGAAAAAAAACAACATTGTATAGCGTACCTCTTGTACGTATAGTCATTGTTTCGAATATAAATAATTAACTAAATGTCTGGATGAGTCAAGTCTAGATTAGCGAGACTACTGTACCTATAAAAAACATAATTAGTAATGAGTAATGACTATAGGATTTAGATTTACTTGTAGTTTTAAACACTTTATATTTAATTTATATTTGCCTTCTAATGATATATTTTACTTTTAGAGCCCAAAAACCAATTGCAACTAGTTCCAAACTGTTTCCTAAAGTGAAACATCGACCTTATTTTATATCAAATCGTTCTATGTTTATACAAACTCAAGATACTCCTAATCCAAATAGCGTTAAGTTTTTACCTGGTGTTCAGGTAAGCCATGAGCATTATGCTACCAAAATATTCTATCATTAGGTATGAAATAAAAATTGTTTTGTAAATACAGGTGTTGGAAAAAGGTCATACAATGGATTTTCCTAATGCTACAGCAGCGTACTGTAGTCCTTTAGCTAAAGTTTTGTTTCGTATTGAAGGGGTAAAAAGTGTCTTTTTTGGTTCGGATTATATTACTTTAACAAAAACAGACGATGATATAGAATGGATGGTTCTTAAACCTGAAATATATGCTACCATTATGGATTTTTTTGCAAGTGGTTTACCTATATTAACTGATGCTAAACCAACTAGTGATACTCGTGAGTGGATTTATGATTTAAATTTTAAATTTATTTTATTAATATTCTTATTCATTTTATACAATTGTTTTTTTTAGAAATTCATGAAGATGATAATGAAACTGTGATGATGATTAAAGAACTTCTTGATAGCAGAATTAGACCAACTGTACAAGAAGATGGTGGTGATATTCTTTTTATAGTAAAACTTTTCTTTATTAAGATAACTAATTATTTGAAAATGGGCCACTAGCATATGCGTATTAACAAAAAACAAATAAATTTGTTATTTGATTTTATTATGTATATAAGTTCTTTTAAAGGAAAATACTAATTTTCTCTAAAAATATCAAAGTTGAAAGTTAGGAAATATTATTTTGAATTTATTACAAATAATATTTTTGAAAAAATAAATTATTCTTTTTTTAAGGTTTTACTAATTTGAATGACAGTATATATTTTGTATTTCATCATGCGGGTGCAACGTCCTCTTAATGACAAGGTTACACATTAATTCTATGGTTTTTTTAAGTTTTTATTTCAGAAGACTTATATCAGTGGCCATCATATTTTTGGCTCATATTTTATTTTGTAATATTATTGTTTGTGATCCATATTTTATACTTCAAAAAAATAAAATAGCATCTATATAATCAGTTACTACATATATTTTTATTAATTTTATGTAAATATATTGGTATGTATTTAGGGATATGATGCAGGAATCGTCAAGTTGAAATTACAAGGATCTTGTACTAGCTGTCCAAGTTCAGTAGTTACCCTAAAAGGTGGAGTTCAATACATGCTTCAATTTTATATACCCGAGGTAAAAATTATTTTATTTTCATGTTTAAAACTTTAAAACCTATATTCAGACAGTGGTGTACCTAGGAAGATGGTTAGGGGGTTGTAACCCCCCTCCCTAAAATATTCTGGATATTATGTCACTGGTTTAAGGTATAACCTCAATTAATATTATTGGATACTATTTATTTTATTCCTAGTTGTTCTTAACTTGTAAGGTAATATTGACATACCAAAAATTAAAAATTAAATTAAAATTAAAATTAAACTAAAAATGTCATTGTGTATAGTATTAGTAAATAATAACATAATATGTCATGGTAAAAAGTTTCAAGTTTCAAGTTTCCACAAATAATCTAATAATCCCAACAAAATAATTGAAATCAATATTTAATTTTGACTGAGCATACAATTTTTATCAATATTTATTGAAAAAAAAATTGAAGAAATAGAAAATATAGGTTAAAAATATTTTTAAAACTATTTTTAGAAAATTCTGATATAAATATTTTGCGAAAATTTTAAATATCTATTGTCATTTAATTTTAAATGACAACAAAATTAATTTTATCTAAAAATATCCGGAGAAATTTCAGCTTTGGCATTTTGGTCTCTCAAAGTAGGTAGCAATAAAAACCAATTTGCTACCAGAAACCACCCTGGAAATTTAAAATCAACACATTCTTCCTATACTCTATTCAGAATTAGAACAGGTAATAATTGTACCTATATATTCATATTTTCTTTTTAAATACATAAATCATTCATTATGATTATTTTTCAATTTAAAAATAAAATTCACAAAATTATGAAACATAATGTTTTTCACTCTGTTAGATTTAACTTTTATGCAGAAGTCAAGAAATATTTTATAAATAATATAATATGCCTGTTTAAAGCTACCTATGTATACCTGTATCACTGTTTCAATCACATTCAAGAAACAAGAAATATAAAATATGAATGTTGTTAGCTTTTCCTGTTACATGTTTAGAATGCTACAATGTTTAGTATATTTATTGTGTTGAAGGTGATAGCTGTCGAACAAGTTGAAGATGAAATTGAAATACGAACAAAAGTCGAATTCGAAAAATTTGAAAAGAAATTGGAAGAAACTGATGAAAAAGGAAAATAATAATCCAGTTAAACCTTAGATATTTATTAATAAACATTTTCATAGTGTTTTGTATAGATGTAATCAAACAATAACTACCTTATCAAAATATCTACAGTGCAGAGTGGTGTCCATAGTAAATCTTTTAACTAATTAATAAATGTTTTATTGGATAATTATATATTTTTGGTAAAATGTTTTGTTTAAATAATTTAATAATAGTTGATAATAGTTGTAGTAAAATAAATGATTAAGATAATAAAATTAAGCACTATAGAAACGTCGTGCTACTAATATACTAATGAGTGCAATAATTAAATATATAAGGTACATTCCAATATCTGAGCATAATGCGTCTTTTAAAAAGTTGGGTGAAATATTATTTACTACTGGTTCTTCATTGATTGCTTCCATTTCCTGTTTTTGTTGGTCAGATGGTTTGGAGACTTTTTCAGCTGCTTCTTCTCCCTAGTGATAAACAGAGATAATATATTTTGATTAACAATACAATACAATTTAATTGTGGCTTGGTGTGGCGCAGTGCGTGCACTCAACTGCAGAAACACACTGAGTGTACGTAAAGGCCGGCGTTGCTAGTACCCGGATGGGTGATCACCCGGGATTTTTAGCGACAAATCTTTGACACATGTACAAAACGTGTTTTAAACCATTCATCCCCCCACTAAAAATCTACAAACAAACAAAACAGCTACTGGCTTAAGTTGCCGGGCTCAAGATTAATTTAAAAAAAAAAAAACTTATTATTTAAAAATGAATTTGTTATTTTTAAATACCTTAAATGTTACACTTTTTATGAGTTCACTTTCTTCTTTTGTCAAAGGTTTTGCTTTATTATTAGCTAATAAATTAGATACCTGACCACAACATTCACAAATCCAATTCCGAGACCTAAATTAAAAATATTTTCAATAATATTAAGTATTTTATAATAAAGTTTTCTTTTAAATAGAATATATTACTTTTTAGCCAAACTTAGTCTTTCTTCAGGCGTATATTCAAGAGCTCCCAATGAACCTCGGCCATTAGTTGGCATAAACGCAATCAATGCTAATAGAGCTGTTCTAATTGACCATGACGGTTGCCAAGTTTCTGGATGATGACTGGAAATGCTTAAGCATATTTTTTTGTTTGTTTCCCATCGACCATTTGGCTACACAGTTAATAATATTATGTAAAATTGCGGAATAAATTACACTAGTTATTACGCACAGTTAATAGTATTATGTTAGGTGGCTTCATGGGATATTCAGTTGGTAATAATATACGACCATGATAAATACCACCATCAAACTCTGATGCCTGTGGACCACGCATAGTAAAGTGCCATTCAAATAAATTGTCTTCTAATGGATGAGCACTGTATTCATCTGTTGGCTCTGACAACTCTATTGCTTCTCTCATTAAACGTTTCACAGCTGTAATAAAAATAAAAATTATAAATTAATAAATTGTTATAATATAAATCTTTTCAATCCATTACTACGATTGTATATTTCATAGCTACTATTTATTAATTATATAAAAAAAAAACTATTATTAAATATGATAAAAATGCAAATGTGGTGAGGGGCAAGACACATATTTTTACCACTACCGATTAGGTATAGAAAGGACAAAGGTATAAAAATGTCTGCTTATTGAAAAAAGAACGGTATAAACAACTGAAGACTGCACAAAAAGAAGTAGACTACTCAAAATGCTTTAATTGAAGAAAGCATTTGGACTCGTAAATTTGATACCTCTGGATCATAACATCTATATCTAAATGATTTGACTACTTGTTAGTTTTAAAAATTTGGAGAATAATCATACAACCAGCTTAAAACAAGACTGTCCCTTTTTTGAGCATCACATACCCTTATTCCCCCAAACATCAATCAGGGCAATTTCCGTTGCTAAATTATGACAC
Organism: Acyrthosiphon pisum; assembly: GCF_005508785.2. Lineage (NCBI taxonomy): Eukaryota > Metazoa > Arthropoda > Insecta > Hemiptera > Aphididae > Acyrthosiphon > Acyrthosiphon pisum. The sequence goes on from NC_042494.1 coordinate 78,379,481, forward strand.
TCTGAAATTACTCATAGCTAGCCTGCAATTCAATTGAGGGTGTGGTGTCTTCTTAATTTCAAATGTTATTCAATGACCAAACATGACAAGAATACTACTCTGCATGATTTTAGCACACTCAGAAATCAAAAATGTTAAAATCAAAAGAATATTCTTGACATAAGATAGGTAAAAACTAGTTTCACAAAGAAGTTTTCTCAAAATTAAAAAGAAATTTATATTACTTGGTCCTAACGCCTAATGATCTATATGAGCATATTGTCAAATAATGTTCACAATAACTTTTTAAAGAATATAATATGTAAATATGCAATAGATTATTTTCTTAAAATAAACAATTAAATACTGTACACACATTTTATATATTTTGTTCAATTAGGTGAATAGTTTTTGGGGGGTTATAATTTTATGAAAACAATAACATGAAGATATTATAAACAATCAGTATTGTTTATTTCTTAACTATGATTTGCTATTCAAAATAAGTGATTTACTTACCTGTACTTTTACTGTTGTATTGAGGTTCCATTTTTTTTATAATCAAATAGGTATATTTTTCACTGTTAAATAATTATTTCACTTATATCTCGGGATAATGCAATTACAAAGTAATATTTAATAACACGCAAAATTTTAGTTACGTGTTATTTCGTAGTTTATTATTTATTATGCATGAGAAACAGACAAATAAATAGTAAAATAATAGTAATAATTTGTCATGGATATCTGTGTTTATTTTATTTAACAATATTTATTCCCTTACTTATCATTAATATTTGATAATGAAATAACACGGTATAATAATGGTATAATGGTAAATAATGGTATAATTTTTTTGGCTAAAAATGATAAGTAAAAACCACGGACTATGATTAACTTTATCTAGTCCGTGCCCCGTGGTAAAAACCATGACAAAATAAATTATTTATTTTGTCATGGTAAAAACTAGATTTTTATATGATAAAATCACGAAAACTGAATGGAGATTGCAAAATATACAGGTGGTGAGTGGTGACTGGAAAGCGTTAATAATTTAGTGATGGTGAATTTCTAGAATTATAACTTATAACTCACAATTCTTATTCTAATTCTTATTGTTCTATTTCTATTTTCTTTCAAACGTCAATTTCAATTTTTCGATCACGATTCACAGCTATAAATAATAAATATTAAGATACTGGTTTCTATTTGCAGTTTAAATTTTTAAATTTAAATCATAATCAACTACTATTCAAAATATAAACATGTAAAAATAATTAATAGTCATAGGTTATAGGTTATTACTTATTGGTTATTAGTTATTACTAATTTTTAAATAAGCTATGTTTTTATGTTTTTGTAAAAACAATATTTAATAAGTATACCTACTTTTTAAAATAAAGAGAAGAATTATTATTAATTAATAATCATTAGGTTTAATTACTTTGATTTATTTATGAATAGTCATTGATTAAATATATTTAAGCAATGTGAATAGTAATTAACCAATAACTTGTATACTTTAAGTTTATTTATGGAAAGCAAAATGAGCAATAATGTGATTGATATACACATGATTAATAATAAAGGGTTTATTTGGAATGCAAATGGTAAGCATGTTTAATTTATATATTTAAGAATTTGATATTGTACATCATTTAGTAGATTAAGTGGTGGCATAGACGCATAGTGCAATATCAGTTTTAATAAGTTGGTGAGTTGGTGGGAGGGAATTCAATTATTTTCTTATTATTGTTTGTTATACATATTAATACACTATACAAAAAATAGTATGTAATCCTTAACACCAACCTTGGTAAATGATCAGGTGGCAATTGACTAGGGTTCCATTTAAATATATATAATAATAGAGCTTCTTTTAACAAAACTTGACAAAAAAATATTCCCCTAAACTTTTTTCTCAAAATATTTTCACAATTCCTACCTGCTTGGCGTTGAGAATACACTTTCTATTCTGTATATATTTTTCCTATAACTATTTATCATAGTCTCCTTTACCACCTATTATGTTACTCACATATGAGGAACCCTGTTTTTTTGTTTTAAGCGTTAATTATTATTTAAAATTTAAAAATTTAAAGAAATTAATTCATAAGTTAAATTGTTTACTGTTAATATATGCACCTATTTTTGTTTCGTTGAGCTTCAGCTTGTATAATTATAAATAAATAATATTTAGTGCAAATTTAAAGGTTTTTTTACGCATAAATGCATACTATTTTAAGCTTTTTAAGTACAAAAAATCCTGACCTTAGTTATCATATTTATTTACTATTAATAATTTATATATTTATTTTATAGATTGGTACATTTTAAGAACAACTCATCGCATGTTGGGAAGTTTGATTGGAACTTTACCATCCACGCCACGTCAAGAAGATCAAAATGGCCTTCCTTGTCTTTTATTACCTGAAGAAGTTCGATTACTAGTTGAAAATTGTATAGCCCGTACTGTTGAATATCCATCATTTACTTCTTTACATACTAAAGAAACAGCCAAAATCAATCCATTTGATACATCACCTAATGTCTTAATACATCTTGGTTAGATTATTCTAAATGTATTGTTTATCTTCTAATTGTCCTCCAGTAATAATAATTACTTATTTTATTATAGATGAAATATGTTCAAACATAATTGAAGTTCCATTGCCTGAATTTGTGAACAATTTGGAAAGGATCAGGTATAAAGTTTTTAAGGATCTGTGGTCAAAAGGATTTTATCTAACTTGTGGAATGAAGTTTGGAGGCGATTTTTTAGTCTACAAAGGTTAGATAAATTAACTGAAATACTTTTTAAAATATTTTAATTTTATTCTATTTTAGGTGATCCTCTAGCTTATCATGCAAAATATATAGTTAACTGTAGAGATTTGGATAAGCAAATGATGGTTTCTCGGAGTAGAGTTAGTTCAATTACTAACAAAAAAATGGTGTTAGCCAAAGATGATGGAAACTCTATAATGTATTTAATTTATCATTTAGATGATACATCTCAGAATAATAATAAAATTAATTACTCTTTTTAGTATGTTCATGAATAAAATAATGTGTAACATGTATATGAAGTATAATAATTAACGTATTCAAGACTATAAATAATGGTTCAACGATAAAATATCCCCGCAAAAATATTCCATGATAAAATCTCCCACGTAAATATTATATTCAAAATTTAACCTTCATTATAAACGTTGCGATTAGATTATAATATGTGACTTTGTATTCACTTTTATATATTTTAATGTGTAGCAAAAATGTAAATAGTTATTCAAAAGTACGATTTATACCAAGTGCTATATCCAATATGAATAGACATCTTGGTTGATTTAGTTCACAAAGCGACGCTAACTTGCCTGTGAACTGAGGTAGGTTGGTACACCAAAACAAAGTAAAAAATGCTCAATTATGATACATAAGCAAGTTTTAAGACCTTTAATCTTAAAATAAACCCCCAATATGGGGCAGTTGTGCTAAAAGTCATTAAAATAAAATATAAATATTTTAAAACAAAATACTTTGCCTAATAAGTAATAACAGATGCTCCCTGGTTTATATGCAACAAAGCACTGCATAAAAACTTGAAAAACCCCACAATTGATGAACACATAGACTCTATAACAAACAAATTCTTCCATTCACTTATAAACTCAAATAGAGTCATTCAGTACTCACTCCAACTTAAATGTAAGTCCTCCATAACCTCGCCAACCCAAGAGAGGAACACCTTACGATTGCAGAAAGCGATATCTATCACCATTCACTGCCTAAGAAGGATACATGTCCAGATAATCATCTTGATTTAAACCTATTGGCTATTTTGTTACTAATTAATTATTATATTGCAATTATGTAAAGAAGAAAAGGGAAAAAATGTACATATCACTATATCAGTAGGCTTAGATAGCTACCTAGCTAGGAACGCCTTAATAATAATAAAAAAAAAAATAAAACCATGATACACTTATACTATAGAACAATAATAATTGAACAGTTATACCCAACGAATAATTTTTATCAATTTTATTGACATTTATAGAGAAAAAAACGAAAATAAGTGAAAAATTCAAATGTCTGTAAATCACTCAAAACGAGTCAAAATATTTTGAAAATTGTATCAAGTATAAAAAATGATAAATTAACATATTATAGTGTAAATTTAAAGTATCTACTAACCGTTTTGAATTGCAATAAAATAAGAAAAATCACTCCATGAGAAATCAAGTGAACATCCAATGTTATAAAAATGTAATTTGACTTTCCAGTAGTTATGTCTATTTTTATAAAAGTAGATAAACTTATGAGGAACATTGTATTACATTTAAAAATCTTAGATATATTATATTATGATATATATATTAGATATAAAAAGAAAATTTTTTATAAATTTATAACTCAAAATAACTTACAAATTTTCTTGATTTTTATGAATTTTGTTAAAATTTTAAGTTCATATGATCATAAAAAATTATTTTGGATTTAAGCTCAACTTTTTTTTTAATTTACACTATAACAAGTTATTATGGAACCTTATATTACATTTAAAATTTTTTTGCCAGAGCGAATATTTTTTATCAACATTAATTTAAAAAAGGTGGGTAAGTGAATGTCGCTCTACTGTACAGTAGATTACAAGTGGGTCACTGTATAATGGATGGTATCAAATTTGAATTCAATGATATAATATCATTGTATAAGAAAAACGATTCTGAGCGGAGACGGTATGTCAGTCTAGGTATAAGACATAATATTATATATGGTATTAAAAAAAAATTGACCTATAATAAATTCCTAATTAATCATATCACAATATACATTATGTAGTTTTAACGCGTTATACATCAAAAACAAACCGTGATACTATCATAGATATATAATAGTATACTTAAGAAGTTTCAAGTATACCCACAAAATATATTATACAATCACAACAAAATAACTAAAATAGTTACTCTAGGTTTTTAATATTTAATTTCGTCCAAATTTGAACTTAAAATGACTATAAAAATAAACTGTGTAAATGTATTTTATAGATTTTTTGGTAACAGAATTAAATATTTACGTGCAATCTTGTTTTAAATTTTCAATCC
>NC_042494.1:78384778-78403961 GCF_005508785.2 Acyrthosiphon pisum
GAATTTCAAACGCCCATAAGACTTTCTTGTAGACTTTTTTTTTTTTTTTGATAAAGGTAGACAATATTATGTGGAATCTTGTAATACATTTTCAAATCTTAGATTTAAAAAGAAAAATTTTTTTGAATTCTTAACTCAAAATAATTTGCTAATTTTCGTGATTTTTACATATTTTGTCAATTTTTGAACTTTAAATGCTAATAAAAAAAATCTGTGACTAAGGATTTTTAATATTTTTCAAATGTCATTGTAACAATATAGTAGGAGCCATGTATTCAATTTTCAAGTATTTTTACTCGACGAATAAAGTTTTATCGACATTTATAGAAAAAAAAACTAATAAAACTGGAAACTGAAAATGTCCCTAAACAGTTCAAAACAAATCAAAATATTTTGAAAATTTTACTATGTATAGAAAATGGAAATATAAACAACCAGTGAAATATTCATGTATCTACGTTTATTTGTTTCAAAGTTACATAATCAAAAACCAAAATCGATTTTCTCGAAAACAGCTTTTGCGTAAAAATTCCCGTTTTTCCTTAATTTTTCTTTTGTTTTTCACGGCGCTTTTGAAAACTATTGGAAATTTCAAATTTTGACCTTCCGAATGCACTAACTAGTTTCACTTTCCCATCAAATAAGATACTGTTGAAGAAAATCAAAGCAGTTTTACTGCCCCAAACCCTGATGACAGACACAAAAATAAAAAAACACACATCATTGTAAAATCAACACATTTATCGTTCCACTCAGAATCTAAAAAAATAATAATATTAAATAATAATCAAAAATTTCATATGCCTATAAATAGCTCATCATAAATCAAATATATTTTGCAAATTGTATGGTGTACAGAAAATGCTTGTATAAACACTCCATGAACATTTCATGTGTCTACAGTAAATTCTTTTAGAATTGAAACCAAAAATCAAAAATGATTTTGCGGAAAATTCCCATTATTTTAAATTTTCTTTTTGTTTTTCTCGACTTCTTTTAAACTACTGGGTATTTATTTTTCCTTCCGAATGCACCAACTAAATTCACTTTTCCACCAGAAAAGATACTGAAGTTAAAAATCCAACACATTGTTTCAACTACTTATCGTGCACGTTGCATCACACACCCAAAAAAAATTTTTAAAAAAAAACTCAATGTAAAATCAATAGATCATAATCTAAAATAATAATAGGTACGTTTGATGTAAAAAATTAAATTAATTATTTTGAAAACGTCATTGTTTATTGGTATGTTATACATGAAAGTTTCATTATCCTACAAATATTATTATGTAATGACAATAAATTAATATTTAACTAAAACATTTTGTTTGATTATAGATTTGATTGAATTTTATGGGTGGGGGGGGGGGGGGTAAAGTCTTTCTTTACAAAATAAGAAGTAGGGTTTTGAAAAATGTATAATAAATTTGGGGGCTAAGCTCCTCCCAAGCACCCCCACTCACCCAATATAAGCCTATGATTTCAACAACCATTTACTTGGAAATTATTAGTGAAGTTCGATTCATACCACAGACAAGTTCAACCATAGAATTCTATGGTTCAACCGTAGCCTATAGATATCAGCCCATAGATATCAACCGTGATCTTAACCTCAGTTTGTTATCAGATGAAAACACATGCTGAATCTAATTTTTTAAATAAAACTATTTGTTTGTTTTCGATTTTTACAATTATTACTATTTTCTACCAGTTTTCTCGTTGGATTTTTTACAACAATATAAAATCTTATTTTGAATATAATTACTAATTATTCAATTACTTATATGCTTAGGAATGTAATATAATTATATCGTTTTTTAAGAATCATGTATAGGTTATTTAGGTTTCAGTCTCAAATAAAAAATGGATTTCCTCAAATAGTTTTAATTGACAAGCCCCATTTACTGAAAACAGCAAATTTTTCTAATATTCCAGGTAAGATGAATGTTATAAATACGTTACTATAATTATTGTGTTAATGCTTTGATTTTTCTACTATATAGAAAGTATTCAAACTAAAATTTTGATAAAGACCAAACAATTCAAAAGAAATGCCAAACGATTTTCAGAAGTAGTACAAGGTTAATATTTATAATAATTTATTCATTGAAATGTCCTAAATAATTTTGTCTTAACTTATAATTTGTAATACCTATATTTTTGAGGTTGGTTTGAACATAATTCCATACCAAACTATACTAAAAATAATATTTGCTTAGGTACATACAAATTGTATTTTAGCCTATCTTTAGTGTTTAATTATTTTTATTTGATTCTAAGTTTCTTTATTGTCACTGTAAATTTAACAATAATAGTAACTTTAATTTACATTACATTTTTTCTATTTTCATAAGAACAAATTATTAATCAATTAACATTAATTTCCTGAGTTATTTAAAAGAAAATAATCTTTAGAACCTATTTTTAAACAATACATTTCATTTACATACCTCTGTCATGCCTTCTATATTCCTGGAAAATAGGTACGCAGCTTATGTTTATTGCTAACATACTAAAAATAGTTATTTTATAATTGCTATTTAATTTAAAATGTATTACTATCATAATTGTTTTTGTATTTTTAAATAGTATAATATATTTTATTATATTTTTTGTTTTAAGTTACCAATAGTGTTACCAGTCAATCTAAAGTAAAAGTAAAACATTTAAAACCTAACCAAGTGCAAAAAATGGTTGCTTGTAAAAAACCATTGGCAATGTTTCCTAAAACGGAAAAATCAAATGATTGTTCTAATAAACTTTCCATAAGAACTATATCTAATATAAAAAAAAATAGCCTTAAAGAAGCGCTATTAGATGATATAGATGAAATGAATGAAGATCAAATCAGTTTGCTTAAAGATACTGAATTTTTACAAACAATAACAATGACAGAGAATGACATCGAAAATAAATATGCTCCTGGCCATTTAAAAGGAGAACAAGACATTTACAATAGTATTGAACTACCAAAAAGCAAAGACAAATTGTAAGAAACCTTCATTATTATTTTAATTTCATTTATTCTATATCAGTAATGATTATTTTTACATTTTAAAGATCAAAAAGAGAGCGTAATCGAAATATTGCTGTAAAAAATAAACTTGAGCTAAAAGAAGCTGTTAAGCAACTGAATATTAAAGGCCGTGAAAAAAGTCTCAATCAAACACTTTTGGCATATATAGATTTATGTGTAAATTAAATATATATTTTATAATAAATATGAAAAGAAAAAATATTAAATATATTATTTCTTATTTTCTTAATTTGTTTAATTGTTTTAGGTGTGTTGTGGATTTCTTAATAGAGGATTGGCAGCTTTAAATCATTATTGTTACAAGAGTGTTTCAAATAAAGTGTCTCTAAAAATAACTGATATTCGGATTTTTACATGTTTAATGCATGGTTTTGCAAGCAAGGTAAATATTATGGTATACATTCATAAATATACATTAAGATGAATACATACTATGATAATATGTGCTTCAGGTTATTAATAAAGTAATGAACTGTTTAAATCAAAAAATTATTTCCAAATAATATTTTCAGGGAAACTATGAAAAATTGAAGGAAATTTGGTCATTATTAGAACTATCACAAACAAAACCAAATATTCAAGCATATGCAGCTGCGTTTGAATGTTTGGTTAATAAAAAAGAACCATGTTCATCTGATATATTACGAGGATTATATAATCAGTTTTTATCTGATGTAAGGCATCACAAATGTAAACATTTAAATAATATATTTTATGAATTAATTTTTTTTCTGTTTCAGGGGTTTACGTTAAATAATTTATTTGAAAATTGTATTTATATCGGAAATCAACGAGAACAAGTATTAAAAGCTGTACAATTATTAGATCCTTCATTTGAACCACATCTCAGTATTGAAAATATTTACTATTCTTGCCCTCTTTTAGATCATTTAAATTCACAAAAAGTAAAAATATAACAAATGAATTTTGGTTGGAAGTCATGTTTGTATAATATGTATGATTTGATCTTTAGTCAACGTTTAAATGCCCTGCTGAAGGCCTTTTCGACGAAAAGAATATTCTCGAATGTGCTCGGAAACAACTAGAATCAGAAATGTCTACTATTGTAAAAGTACAGTCAGTTGACAATAATTCCACACCATCTCAAAAAGTTTTAGATTATGTAAGGATTCAAATAGATTATCTATATATTATCTACATGTTCTGTTTGTCTGTTCATTCTTAAACATTTGTGTAATTTTTCCTTTTAATTATTTTTCAATGCGAAAAATCTAATTAGGTTCGTCCCATATTTAATATAAATAAATAAATAAAATCAAAATGCAATTTTATTATAAATAATAACTTAAAATATTCAAGAAATTTAAAAAAGGTATATATCTATTTAATCACACACTGTTTATTTTGTACTACTTTCTAATTTGTTTATTTTAACTATTTTCATTGTACCTCAAATATACTAGATTATTGTAATAGTACCCCTACAATATAATTTTATCATGTTAAGGAATTAAAGTAAGGGGCAACCTATATTTACTCCATGAACCGTACCATTACACCGCCATTTGATTTTGTTTGATAACAGTACAGGTTATATGCAATAACCTTGTATATTTAAGCCATGGTGAAAACAGTGGTACAGTTAAGATTTAGTACTCTACTTAATTTTTGAAATCATAGCAAATTCTCTTTTCTCTTTCTCTTCACCATTATTTACCAATTACCATATTATATGCAATTTCATTCTACTCTAATTTTATACTTAAAATACGAAAATATGATATCTGTCAATTATTTTTCCTTCAAAATACCTGGAATTAAAATAAAAACAGAAAATAGTGGTGTGGTATCAGTAGATAAGTTCTAAAATCAAATATTTGTTTGGATGATTTTATTTTATGGCTTGTGTAAAATAGGGATGCATAATTTATTTTTAATTTATAAATCCACCTTGTAAAATTTTAATTAAACTATATTTTATAAGAGATTGAATTATTTCAAATAATTTATCATTGCCAACAGCTTGAACCCTTTTCAAATTGTATACACCTATGTATTAAATATGTATTTTTAATAAAATATGTTTATAGAGAAATAAATTAGAAGATTTACAAGAAAAATGGAAAGAAACTATAAGGAATGCTATTGCGCGTGAATTAGAAAGTATACGTGCTCAGCATAACTGTTTAAAATCTTATCGGAATGTAAATATATATCCTTATTTAAGAGTTTTAAACACAGAACAATATGTTGATATAATTATACAAGAAGTTCGGAAGCTAGCTGAAGGGTCTGAAACATTTAGCCCGACAGTAAATTTACTATATCGAAATTTGGCTAATCAAGTTAGATTAAGGTACTATATTTTTATAAAGTAAATATGTATACCTTAATCATGTTTTATTTACAATTTAGGTACCAAATTAAATACAAAAAGAATACAAAAATTTTAGAAAAGATGAAAGCAGTTTATACCGATTATTGTTCATGGTATATCAATAGTCAAAATTATGATAGTCAAAATACGAGACAACAATGGCAACAATTAGTACACAAATACAAAGGAATAGGAGCAGATATTGTAAGTTTTGCTTATTTTGGATTTTTGTTTATAAACAAGATGTATCTTAAAAAATATAGACAATTATGTTTTAGTGTCTAACAGTAAACTCACTTGTATTATTTTTAATTATATAAAAGCTAAGATAATAGACATATTCAGAAATATTGAACATCAACAGGTAAGTTAACCTTATAAAATGTTTTTGATTCCACTACAGTGTGTCGAGAGACGGCAAGTTGGTGGCAATCAAAATATGTGGTACTCATGTACTTACTGTAAGAAGTCAGTGCTTAACGGAAAAAATTGAACATTGGAAAGTCTTCTAGATTTTGATGGGGGTTCCTCTCTCTCGGCAAGCAGAGTAAATAGGTAGTGAATTTTTAGGTTCTTGAAAGTTTAAAATATGCTCATTTTCTCTAATAAAAATCTTAATATTCTATTTAACCTGGTAAAATATGTATTCATATTATGTATTTTTATATATTGAGTCATTATTGTTCCGAAAAACAAACTATATACTAAGGGTACCGTGGCCAGTGGTCATAAAAATGTAGAAATCATTGTAAAATCAAAACATGAATTGCTCCACTCTAAATCTAAAAATAAATAAATTAACACAACGGTTTAGGACAAATAGAATAAACCATTTCTAATTCATTATTAATACTAATATAGTTTATAACATTTGATTACTTTTGTTACTAGGAACAAGATGACAAACAATGGCCTTCTACTGTACTAAACAGCGTTGGGAAATTTTTATACAATATTATTATTAAAGATATAAAAATTGATGTTAATATCATGAAAGACCATATAGAAGAGGAGTAAATAAAAATTTTTTATTGAAATTTTAATCTTTAATCGCCTTAAATGAATTAATTTAATTTCTAGGCATTTATTGCCAGCATTTTATACAGTTTTTCGTGGACAATGTCAGCATGTGAAACAAGAAATCAAACCACATCCTGTATTGTCAAAACTTTATCAGTTATCTGAACCTAATGATTTAATATTTGATGTTACTATGATCCCTATGTTGAGTCCACCAGTTCCTTGGACTTCAATCAATTCTGGAGGGTATATTGCTGCTAAAGCAGATCTAATTAGGTAATATAGTTTATTAAATTGAGTAATACAATTCTGATTTATTTCGTTGTAAATTAATTATCTATAAACATAAATATACCTATTATGCAGTTATTTAACTTTATATAATATAATAACAATAGAAATATTTTAAATTTAGTTATAGTACCTATGTATATATCATGTAAATTAAGGAACTAAACCAGATTAGTTCATAATTTCAAAAAAGGTTTTTTTTAAACAGTACAATTTTAATATTTCTAACATTTCTAATATTATTAATTAAGTTTTGTTTGTAACTTATCTTATACAAGGTGCTTCATAGAATAAATGTATAATGTAACTAGTAAAGTAGTAATTAGTAGTCATTTAAATAACAAATTACTGTAAATTATTTGAGACCCACAAATTAAGGAACTTTCACAGTTTAGAATCATAATTTTTATGTATAAATGTGTAATACAGTATTTAAATTATTGTTTAGGTTACCACAACAAGCTATTTTACAATGGCATAGACTTGAGCAAACACCAAAACAGGAACTTTATCCAGCCTTAGATGCACTGAATCAGTTGGCCTCTATACCCTGGAATATAAATAAACCTGTAATATCTTTATAAATAGACAACAATTATATAACACAACTACACAATATATAATAATAATTTATTAATTATTTTATTAGGTTTTGGATGTAGTTCTTCAAGTATTTCGTTCAGGTGGTTCTTCAAAATTAGATATTCCAAAGCCTGTATCTGCCTTCCCATCTCCACAACCAATATTACAGAGTATGAGTAAAGATGAACGTTCTAGGTTATATAAAGAACGTGCCATATTAAAAAGACAGAAAGCTGAAATGTTTAGTTTGTGGTGTGATGCTTTATATCGACTGTCATTAGCTAATCACGTAAATATTTATAGTTAATTTTTTTAATTTATTTAATAATAATTAAGAAAACAATTTCAGTTTTGCGGTAAAACATTTTGGTTGCCTCATAATATGGATTTTCGAGGTCGAGTATATCCATGTCCTCCTCACTTAAACCATCTTGGCTCAGATATGGCCAGATCACTGTTGTGTTTTGCTAAAGGAGAACCACTTGGGTCTAATGGTCTAAACTGGTTGAAAGTAAGTTTTTAAAATTCATTAATTAACAGTGTTTCTGTTTGAAAGGAACAGATTTCTGGAATGAGTTCCTTTTTATAAAAAGAACAAAGAATAAAATTGTTCGTTATAATTTATACAGATATGTAAATAATTGAAATCAAAATATATATTTTTCTTAGTACATACAATATGTATTGCTAATAATCCAGTATCGACGTCAATCTGTTAAAATTTATAGTCACTATTTTAATATTTTTTATATTATTTAGAAATTGTTATACCAACGGAAAATAGTATGAACATCGGACAGTAAAATAGTTTATGATGCGGGTTGGGACTTGGGAGCAGAGCCAGTTTAATGTAATAAGTGGTCCTGGGCTATCCCAGTTTTGGGGGCCTTCATTTCACAAAATAAAATTATAAACATACCTATTTTATTATTGATATTTAGTAGTAGATATTTACAAGAAAACATTGTTACTCAGAGAGTAAGTTTACAATGTTTAAGTTACATAATTAATTTATTATTAAACAACAAACATTTTTGAAGTGTTAAAACATAAAATACAAGGTAATTATACAAAAATTCTTCTTCTTCTTCTTTTTCTGGCATGACTACTCTCTAAGAGTTTTTCCCGCCATTACTACACTTTGCCACCCATCTTTATCTTGGACTGCCTCTCTCCAATCCTCAACTTCAAGAGTTTTTAGATCTTCTTCCACCACGTCAATCCATATTTTCCTAGGTCTTCCTCTGGGTCTTTTTCATTGTGGTCTCCACTCCAATGCTACTCTAACTGCTTCATTCTCTCCTCTTTTCATTATGTGGCCTACCCATTATATCCTTTGGCCCTTAATGAAGGTTACTGGTGCTAGTTCCAACATATCGTACAGCTCTTTGTTATATATCCTCCGCCAGTTTCATCGATGAAAAGTCCACATATTTTCCTCAATACCATATTCTTGAAAGTCCTCCGGTTTCTCTCTGTTTGTTTAGTCGTCGTCCAAGCTTTGCAATCATACATGAGAGTTGGTCTTATAATAGCTACATACAATATCACTTTTGTTTTCCTAGATAGAATTTTGGATGTAAAGAATTTTGTCAGTGAGTAGACTGCTTTTTGGGCTTTATTTATCCGAATACTTATTATTTTGACCAGTCATTCTTTGTGCTTAACGTCGCTACCAAATATTTAAAAATCACTAACTTTTTCATAGTTTTAATCCTCCATCTCATTGGGGTCCTTCCCACTCTCAATGAGTTCCATTATCTTTTTGTTTTCTCAGTATTTATTTCAAGACCTATTTTCTTCGCTGCTTCTTCCAACACTCTGGCCTTGTTAGCTATGTCTGTAAGCAAATCACCTATTATGTCTAAATGCCAAATGGTCAACGAAACCCATATTAGCTCACACAATCTGTAGATTACTACGTGCAGCTTCTCACCTCCATATTTTATGAGTTCTGCTGGAATATTATCGGTACCCGGTGCTTTCCAATTTTTCAGGCCAAATATTGCAATTTTCACTTCTTCTAAACTAACATCCTCTATGTGTGGCTACGCTCTTTCATATTCAGTAAGTACTACTGGCTAAGCTGGCATCATACCATTTAGTCATTTTTCAAAATATCCTTTCCGTCTCTCAGCTCTTGACCCTGACTCCATTAACATTTGTCCGTCTTTGTCTCTGATTGCATTCCATATTGCATTAAATTGCTTAAATTGTTTAATGACTAAAAAAGTTTTTACTTCTTCCTTATGCATGGTCATTCTCTGCAGTCTGTAGTATATTGCTAAAATATACTTTTTTTTCCTTTGAAGAGTACATTTGCAGATTTTTCGGTCCTGTATAAAAACTTCTTTAGTCATTTGAGTGTTGTTTATAACAAAGCCTTACGACGCTTATCTACAGAAATTCTGTAAACATCATTACACCAAGTGTTTCTTGACCTTTTTAGCTAACCAATACTTTTGGCCGCTGCTTTTTTAACAGCATTGCTCACAAAATTGGTCACTTTTTCCCAACGCAATCCCACGTTCATCACTTGTACATTATTTTCTTTAAGATTCCTCGTGACTTCATTCCCATACCCTTTCCTCATATTTTCATCTTTAAGAATCTCAAAATTGATTTTAGTCGTCTTGACTTGATTTAATTTCGCTTGATTTTTTTACTTAGATCTGAGCTTGGCAATCACTAAGTAGTGGTCCGTGTCACAATTGGCACCTCTATGGCTTCTTACATCGTAAATGGTACTACGGTATCTAGCCTGTATAAGAACATGGTCCATTTGGTTCAGGATTTTGCCATCTGGTGACCTCCACGTGGCTTTGTGAATATTCTTGTGTGAAAACGTAGTACTACTAACAGTCAACCCATTTAGTGTTGCAAATGATATCATTCGCTGGCCATTGTGATTGCTAATTTTTTTTTGTTTTATTAAAAATTGTCTGAGCTCTAGACTATATTCCTCTTAGATACCTCCGTCTTAGATACCACCCCTTTATTCCGGCTCTGCTTGGAAGTACTATTTGTAAATATTAATTATAACTGGTAATTCAATATGCTAATTTGTTAAATTATGAAAAAAAATATTGAATACATACTCTAAAAGAACTTTAAAGAATTTGCATAAATTATTTTTACCTATATTTTGTTCTATTTGAACTGAAAAAGGAACTTGTTCATTTTATAAAGGAACGGCAAAGGAACAGAACCAATTCCTTTCTATAAGGAACATACCAAACACTGTTAATTTATAACTATTAAATTCTAAAAAGATTCACTATATTTTTGTAGATACATTGCGTTAATTTAACCGGACTGAAAAAAAGAAATTCTGTTAAAGAAAGACTTCAATATGCAGAAGAGATACTTCCAGATATATTAAATTCTGCCCATAACCCTTTAGGAGTATGTAATATGGAAATCATTTTTTAATTAAAAAATTAAAAATTGTTTGCTTTATAATTATTTTTATTACTTTTATTGATTTATTTAGGGAAATATGTGGTGGGCCGAATCTGAGAATCCTTGGCAAACTTTAGCGTGTTGTATTGAGATATCCCATGCTCTACAATTAGAAAATCCAGAAAACTTTATTTCTCATTTCCCTGTTCATCAGGATGGATCATGTAACGGCTTGCAACACTATGCTGCATTAGGTAAAGATTTTGCAGGAGCAGTGAGTGTCAACTTAACTCCTTCTGATATACCACAAGATGTGTATAGTTGTGTTGCAGCTATGGTAAAAACATTGACATTGAATATAAAATAAATAATAAATTAGATTATATTATTTTATTTTATTAGGTTGAAAGAGAACGTTCAAAAGACGCTGCAAATGATGTTGTAATAGCAAAATATTTAGATGGATTTGTTAGACGTAAAGTAATTAAACAGACTGTAATGACAACAGTTTATGGTGTAACTAGATTTGGTGCTCGTTTACAAATTGCTAAACAATTGAAAGGTATTTTCTCAGATATATATATTTTTTTTTTTTTTAATGCTATAATGTATTTAATTTTTGAATATTTTTTGTAAGATATTGATTCATTTCCCAAAGATAAAGTTTGGTCGGCTTCCACTTATTTAGTGTCAAAAACATTTGAAAGCTTAAGAGAAATGTTCACTTCTACAAAAGAGATACAAGTAAAGTTGAATTATCATAAATACTTGTGATTTTAATTTAGTGTTTGCACAGAAAAGTTCAGCCCATTAGAACCCTAGCTGCTTTTCTGTGTCTAACCCACTCAGTTCTTTTTTAAACCCATAGTAAAGCCGTGCTACTTAAAAAAAAACCATACATATATAATATAAATATAAGAAATCATTTTCATTATAAGGTAAATATCATAAACTAAGATAGTATGGACTGGCAATGGTGTTATTATCTGCGGTCAAGTTATTAAACGTTATTTCTGTAGTAATATATCCATTAACTGTTTTAAATGTGTTGCCATTTTTATAGATCTAAATTATTAGGGTGTCGTCTTCAAAAAAGGTAAGGCACTGCCCTAAAGTACCAACTAGGTTCACTTTCTTCAAAAACGATGCTGAAGTTGAAAATTGAAGCATTTTTTCTACAATAACAATTATTTACAGTCCTTCAGACCCAAAAAAAAATGGTACACATTTTAAAATCAATACGTTTATCGGGAGCACTCAGAACCTAAAATTATCTAAATATATTCGGTTATTATTTATGCGTTCAAGTATTTTATGATTTAAATTTACAATATCTAATTTTTTAATTTAAACTGATATACATTATTTTAGGATTGGTTTACAGAATGTGCCCGTGTAATATCACAATCATGTGGTCAAAGTGTAGAATGGATAACACCATTAGGATTACCAGTAGTCCAACCATACAATCGTAGAAATAAATGCTACGATTACAGCAAGAAATCTAGTGTTAAAATGGGAGAACATTTTATATTGGATATGTATGAGTTAGTATCTTATTGAACAATCTTAACAATTATTGTATAGATTACAATGTCACTAACACTTATGTTTTATTAAAAATTAATTTTACTCATCTTTGAACTAAGGTTTAAAAAATATATATTTAATAGTTATGTATAATTTGTAGTCGGCCAAATGTGATGAAACAAAAAAATGCCTTTCCCCCAAACTTTATCCACTCGTTGGATTCTAGTCATATGATGTTAACATCTCTTCACTGTGAACGAGCAGGGATCACATATGTATCAGTGCATGACTGTTTCTGGACACATCCTAATTCTGTTGAGATTATGGGAAAAGTAAAGATACAAACAAACATATACCTACTTTTAGTGAAAATGTTATTTATGTATAATAATATTTTTAGATTTGTAGAGAACAATTTGTAGCACTACACAATGAACCAATTCTAGAAAATTTATCTAATTTTATGATTAATAAATATGAACTTTCTAATTAGTAAGTATAATAAAAAGTTAGAATAAAATTGAATTAATATTATTTATTACATTATTTGTTTCCAGCGATATTACGAATGATACTCAAGATATGTTAAACGTTTTTCAACAGTTACCTAAAAAAGGAGATTTTAAACTTAATAATGTTCTAGACTCTGTATATTTTTTTAGTTGAAACGTTTTAGTTTTATGTGATATGTGTTTCTATTTATTTTGTTTTCTAGTCTATAAAATATATTTATATTTTTTCAAAAGATATGAGTTTATTATTTTTTATAGTACCTATTAACTTGATTTCTCATGTAGCGATTTTCTTATTTTGTTTTAATTCAAAAACAAATGACTGTAGATACATGCAAATTTAACTAAATGTTTATATTTTAATTTTTTATACACCATACAATTATGAAAATATGTTGGCTCTTTTTAAGCTGTTTATGGACATTTTCAGTTTTCAATTTTACTTTCTTGATTTTTTTTTTCTACAATTGTCAATGAAATTTTATTCGTTAGGTAAAAAAAGCTTGAAAATTTAATGCAAGGATTCTATTACATTGTTACAATGGTAGTTGAAAAATATTAAAAATACAGTCACAATTTTTTTTTTAATAGTTCGAGTTTTGACAAATAGTATCATAATTTAAATCTTTATTTAAAATTTAATAATTATTTTGTAGTTAAAATTTATAAAATGTTCAACTTTTATAGCTAAGGGTTGAACATTTAAAATAAAGCTCTACGTAAATAGGGTATATACTTATATATAAATTACTGTATTGTATTGCAATGGCGCCCATTATGGAATCCAAGGAGGTGACACATGTCACCCTATAGACAAATGTGAAATAATTATAATTTTTGTAATTGTAAATAATAAACTATTTTTACTGATGATATTATTGATATTGTAATATATGACATATTGTATAGGTTAGTCGTTTATCTATGTTGTGTATTTATTTTCTGTTATTGAATAAAATCAATTTGGTTGGTTCTTAATTATTTTTTTATAATATTGTCAGCCCCCTAGGTTTTGATTTACGGGCGCCCTTGACTGTATTCACAATAATATCAAATATATTAAATTATGCTTATAATAATAATAATAGTAATACTATAGACTGACTGACCGTCTTTGCTTAGAATCGTTCTTCTTATACAATAATATTATATCATTGAATTTAAATTTAACACAATCCATTACAGTGACACACTTATAACCTACTAGCTACTGAGTACTGACTACTGTACAGCAGAGCGACACCCACTTGTGTACCTTTTTATATTTATTATTTATAGATTATAATAATATTATATTAATATAATAAATCTAATCATTTCATATAGTAATATTATTGTTGTGCTATAATGTTAAAAAAAAATATATATTATTTAAAATCAAAAACGATTATTTTATATATTCATTGTACAAACCTACTAAGAAGAAACCGATTTCGTATAGTACCTATACTAGTATGGATTAGTCATCATAAGTAATTATTACTCATTACTCATTAGGATAAAAATAAATAAAAATGTTTAAGGACTGTAAGTCTATAAATAAATAATAATAATCTGTCATTTGTGTTGCGTATTTGCGTACCTATTTACAACGCGCCAACCTAAATATCTGTGGTCAATCCGATTACCTTTGGCCACCATTTGCAATACTAGTTTTTCTAAAATAGTATAATCTGAAAATGTGTATACATTTTGAATTTTGTATTGTATCTGTTAACTTTCAATCTTGGGGAGCTAACAGATCATGGTTTTCTACTAAAAAGTCCGGTAAAAATGTATATGTAATATATACACCAAATTGACATGTAAAAGTATTTATTTTATATTATAATTAAAAATATTACATAAATTATGACATTATACACCAAATATTACTTTACTCTATTAAATAAATAATATATGTTTAGCCTATAACTACCTTGGCAGTGTCCTAATATTGTTTCCAACTTGAGTTATAAACTCTTCAACACTCAGAGTTTTTAATCCGTTCGCATAACGTTTTAAAGCCTCATATTTTTTTGATTGGTTTTCGATTTTTATATTTTGTCCCGTGCTACTTAGTGCAATATTTGTCCTATTGGCTCCAATTATTTTCGGTTAAATTTGATTTCTGATTATTAAAGATTTATTAAAAAAATTGACTGAAATAATTTATTTATTCATGTTTAAATTATAATTATTTCATGAAAATAGAAGTTGTTATAAAAAGTTAGAAAAACATTAAAACATTAAAACAATACCAACATCTCCATTGCTGACTGCCGCCGTGCTAGGTCGGCGCACGTCGACAATGCTTTATAAAATGGATTTTCTTATCTACTATTTTAGATTCTGAGCGGAGCGAGGAAGCTATTGTTTTTATAATGGTGTTTATTTTTTTTTTTACATCCTGTATACAAAATTTCTTCCAGAAGGAGTGCTTCGATTTCAACATATAGTACCTTATCTTTTAGCAAATTGGATCAAGATGGTACTTTAGAGAGGTTATTTTCTGATTTTCTCAATAGTTATTTAATGCCACGGGAAAAACCACCGAAAAATTACGAAAAAACGCTAAAAATGGGGTTTTAATTTCTAACGCTTTGTTTATCACCATAGAAACGAATAAAAAATTATAATATTATAACCCCCTTGTAACCTGTGATTGTTAGGAAAATGGGTAGTTTTAAAGAGACTAAAACCTTCTCTGTTGGTTATTTTTTTTGAATCATTAGCTTATTTAATGTGTTGTACATAACAGGTCACAGCAGTGGCGCAACTTGATAATGAGGGGCCCATGTTGAAAATTTCTAGACCGGGGCCCTTACCTGCTAGCAAGAATTAAACACAGTACAGCACTTGGTATAATCCGAACGTGGTTCAAAGTACTCTTTAAACTTTTCTAATATCTCCAAGAACAATTTGAAATTTTCACAAAATCGGTCAAGTAGTTTTTGTGAACCTATATAATAGCCACAGCTTACAAATATATACATTTAACTCTCATGTTTGTTTTAAGATATAATTTCTTTATTCGAAACCATAAGCGTGTGACGATTTAATGGATCCTTTTACGTCATCTACCAGAATAACTAATGGCAAACATTTAAAATACTATTTTTTTCTAATTATTTAAAAAAAAAAAATAAACAAAAATGTCTATCGTTAATCTCAAAATACCTCTCCGGGTTAAACTAACTGGGTCTAATAGTGAATCTAAACCGTTCAGAGACTCTCTCAAAAACACACAAAAAATGTCGAGTGGTTTAGGAGGAGATCAATGACATACAAACAATCATTTATTTGTACTATATATATAGACATAGATTGTTATTATTTTCGGCCACCCGGCACCCAATTAATTTTACTAAACAAAATTATTATACATTAAAACTTTCCCCGTGACTCGACCGATTTACTTGTGAAAACCGTATTAAAATAAGTAGAGTTCTTTTCGAGATATGCTCGTACATACAAAAAAAGGGGCTTCTATTTTATAATATATATATATATATATATAGATAATAGATTATATTATATTAATTATATCAATATTTAATTATTATTATATTATTTTGTATATTACACATTTTAGTAGGAATATCGTATATGAGATCTCGGGGCCCCAAAAATCGGGGGCCCCTGTGAATTGCACACCCAACACTGCCGATAATTGCACCACTAGGTCACAGATACGTAGTTATTACTTATTTGTGTAATAAATTAGGTACTAATTTGACGAAATAACGTTGAACACAGGATAGGTAACGAAATTTTATCTTTATCTTTGGCGGGATGCGAAAGCCTATGAATGTGAGTGCGTTGACATTTTCTCCTTGTTTATAATTTGATATTGAAGTGTATTGATTATTGAATATACAATATTACTATAGTCTATAATAAATTATAATAGGAATAATTTATCAAAAAATATTTGTTTTAGAAGTGAAAACTTCTTTAGCGGCGTTGTGCACTTTTTTCAGATGGGTAAAAATGTTAAACTCGCGTCAGGACGAATGCGTGCATTTAGATCAATATGCGAAAGAAAAATAAACATACTTCTATAGAAGTCCAATTTCAATTTTGAAAACTAATTTGGATTCAATAACTTCTTTTCTATGTTTTGTAGGAAAAACTTTTTCATTTTTTTAACTCGTTGAACCTTATAAAAGTACAAGTTCGTTTTGAGAAATTAAGTAAATTAATTTACAACTGTACTTACTACAAAAACTTGACAAAATATCGAAAACATACCTATTTTCTACAAAACATAGAAAAGAAGTTATCAAATCCAAATTAGTTTTCAAAATTGAAATCGGACTTCTAGAAGTATGTTAATTTTTCTAAATATTTTCATATGTTGATATTTATTACTATATTAGATGTTTTATCTAGTACATATAGTCACTTGTTATTGTTAGTGTCTAGTGTTAGTTTTGTTCAATTACCTACTACTAATTAAAATTAATGATTGGCATAAGGGACGTTTAGGTAAAAAAAACGTAATATATTATCTGCACCGCGAAAATATTACGACATAATTTGAAAAATGTATTTATCAAAATGACTGAAACTGCTGACACCAACAATATTCAGGTACCTATCAATGATTTGTGTTTATTTTATCACAATCAATACCTTATAATGTTATAAAATTGAATATATTATACTATATTATGCATTGATTTTTGAAACAGATTTCGAATTATGGATGGAAGTTTATTTTTCTGAGAGTTAAACTTTTTAATGTAAAATAATAATGTAATAGTTCTGAAATGTTCATTTTTAATGTAATATAAATTGTCATGTTTGTGTACGATAGCGCAATAAATATATATTGTATTTTATCACATAAATATTATTATAACATTATACTGATGATTAAAGCAATTTGTGCAAAATTATTCCCTAACTATTCCAAAATATCAAAAATGCTCGACGTTAATTTTCAAGTTTTCATTTCTGCCGGCATTCCCGGAGTGCAACCCGTCTTTTTCAATTTTTTACATACCTACGCGTCTTACAAATGGTGGCACACTGATCTTAAGGAAAAAAAAATTTTTTTAATGTGATTTTGTCATGAAGGGAAGCGTCCAAACACTTCTCCAGTCCCCGAGGTTTCGTAAATCTGCACTTAAGACACCTGTGATCTGAATAGCACGAAAACATATTTTATTAATCTCTACCACGGTCTTATACTCTTATGTTATTCAGGATTTTAATCTTATTAGTATTTGTGTAGTTATAATGTTATCTATATATTACTTCAATGTAGGTACTCGAAGTATCTAACGATCAATTAAACCTATCTATAGAGTACCTATGGGCTAAAGGATGACTGCAGCGTCCCGTAAGTTTTCACGCCACCTCACCTATGTGCTTATTAAACGACATTATATCACATCGTTAATTTTATTTAAAAGCATGAGGTATTACACACAGGGGCGGATTTACCCATAGGCTACTAAGGCACGTGCCTAGGGCGCACTATTTTTTGAGGCGCAATTCTTTAGATAATTTTTTCTTTTTACTTTTTCATAATTTCATAATTATATTTACCTACATTTATATTTTATACTATTTTTTTTTTGTATACAACTTGCATGAAACTGAAGAATGGGTCACGTCGCAGTAACGTTTTAATTTATAAGCTATAATAACCTTGCCGTTTGAGTGTAATCCTGCGACCGGCGCGCGCCGCGCAGCCACCGCTAGAGGTTCGTCATTGACACTTGACGAGTGCACAAGGCAGTTGCCGGCTTTACCTATGTTAATACATGGGAGGTGGTGTAAGGGTGTGCGGCGTAAACTCATACAATATTGTGAATGGCGCAAAACGCCAGCCAAGGCAATCAAATATACTGCCTCGGGCCGCCGCGGCCGGGTACATTGTGAATAGTTACTCTACTATCTAGACGGGGGACAGCTTGCACAGTGCTTATCAAGTAAATTATTTGATTTTAACTGGAATGACCCTCTTCACCACGCACCCGGCACCTGATATATTGTTACAACAGAACTTGAAAAATATTAAAAATACATGGGCACAATTTTTTTTTATAAGCATTTAAAGATCGAATTTTAACAAAATGTATGAAATTTAAAATTGAATAATTATTTTGTAGTTAAAAATTTATAAAATGTTCAACTTTTATATCTAAGGCTTGAAAATGTAAAACAAGATTCCATGTAAGTAGTTAATTCGGTTACCAAAAAATCTAAAAACACATAAGCACAGTTTATTTTTATAATCATTTTAAGTTCAAATTTGGACAAAATTACATATTAAAAATACCTAGAATAACTATTTTAGTTGTTTTGTTGTGATTGTATAATATTATTCGTGGGTACATGAAACTTCTAAAGTATACCATTATATATATATATATATATATGATAGTATCACGGTTTGTTGTTGATGTATAACGCGTTATATTAAGTACTTAATGAATATTGTGATATTATTAATTTGGAATTTATTATAGGTACC
>NC_042494.1:78404101-78409051 GCF_005508785.2 Acyrthosiphon pisum
AATGCTTCGATTTTCTTCAACCGTATCTTGTTTGATGGGAAATGTGAATCGAGTTGGTGCATTCGGGAGGTAAAAATTTGAAATTTCCAATAGTTTTCAAAAGTGCCGTGAAAAACAAAAGAAAAATTAAGGAAAAACGGGAATTTTTACGTAAAAGCTGTTTTTGAGAAAACATTACATTTTTTTTTAATACCATAGACTACCTATATAATATTATGTCTTATACCTAGACTGACATACCGTCTCCACTCAGAATCGTTTTTCTTATACAATTATCCATTATACAGTGACTCACTTGTAATCTACTGACTACTGTACAGCAGAGCGACATCCACTTACCCACTTTTTTTTTGATAAAAGTAGACAAACTTATAAGGAATCTTGTATTACATTTTCAAATCTTAGGTTTAAAAAGAAAATTTTTATGAATTTCTAACTCAAAATAATTTGCAAATTTTCGTCATTTATATACATATTTTGTGAATATTTGAAATTTAGATGCTTATAATAAAAATGTGACTATGGATTTTAAATTTTTTTTCACCTGCCATTGAAACAATAAACTAGAAGCCTTCTATTAAATTGTCAAGCATTTTTAACCAACAAATAAAATTTTATTGATATTTATAGAAAAAAAAAACTAAAAAAAATGGAAACTGAAAATGTCAGTAAAGAACTCAAAATATTTGGAAAATGTTGTAGTGTATAGAAAATGCTAATATAAACATTCAGTAAAAATTTCATGTACCTAAGGTCATTTGTTTAAGAGTTGCACCAAAAACCAAAATCAATTTTCTTGAAAACAGATTTTGCGAAAAAATTCCGTTTTTCCTTAATTTTTCTTTTGTTTATCGTGTCGCTTTTGAAAACTACTGAGTAATTTTTACTTTTGACCCCTCAAAGTACCAACTAGATTCACTTTCCTATCAGAAAAGATACTGTTGAAGAAAATTTAAGCATTTTTACTGTCCTAAAAGGTGATGACAGACCACAAAAAAATAAATTAAAAATTAAAAAACACACATCATTGTAAAATCAATATATTCATCACTTAGCTCAAAATCTAAAAAAACACTCATTACTCTGCTCAGAATCTATAATGAAGGTAAGTGATGACTGTTTTTAATATTAATCATATTATTTATTATTTATCAATTATAATCGGTGGCCGACGCATATTGATCGAAAACCATGGTCACTGATTAGCGTTTTGGGTTGGCACGAATCATAATATTTATACAATGATATAAAATAATTTTTTTCAATTTTACATAACATTATTATTTCCGCCATGGGAATGTCTTATAATATTATACAACTATACAAGACCGTGATCATGGGCATTGGGCACGAATACGGCGGTGCGAAATGTGAATGATGAATATTGGCTGTTGCATTATTACATAACAACGTAACATAAACGTGCTCGGTACTGCCAAAGTCCCAAGATTACAACTCTGTGTCGCGGTGTCGTATCTATGTTCACATCGATAACCTCACGAAAATATGGTTTTTGCGAGTGCAGCGTGAACTGCGAAGCCGTTTTCATAAAAATACGTCATAATATACTCATATTAATAATAATAATAATAATAAAATGATTATAATAATAATAGATGGACAAAAAATATTCCTTCTGTTGGCGAACCACCCGGAAGACATAGATATTAAAATTAAAGGATGGATTATTGATAGGCCCATTTGTGCTTATCATTTGTGCTCAACGAACATGAAAATATTTTGAAGTTACAGAGGCCTTAACACAAATCACGGACTAAGATATATCCATAGATATATAAAATATATATAAATAATATTGTTTTATATATCTATGGATATATCTTAGTCCGTGACACAAATAGACAAAAATATTATTATATTTAATTATTGTATAATATAATATATTATAAGCCACTGCTAGAATGAGAGCCAATGATAAAAACAGTTTTCACACTTTCCTCTATTTTATTAATATGGCCATGGCCTATCCATTCTTTAATATCTATGGAACCACCCCTCGTAGCATCGCGATGCACGAATACGAATTACGACGAGCTTGCACGATTGTCTATTGAATATTTTAATATTTTATTTTAAATGCCAATTGCTAATAATCATATAGTAATAGCAGATATGCAATTATTGCCGATAGGCGACAATGAAATGCGAAAATAACGGACAAAAAATTACTACGCTCCTCCGCAACACCGTTCATCATTTTTCGGCGACGACGTCGTGTGTACCACCCGGCGGTTATCTCGTCGGCCGCCACTCGCGACTCGCCAGTTCGTCTACGAGTCCGCTAGTCAGCACTCGACAGTCGTTACCATACCTTAAATAACTCGCGCTGATCGCACCCTGCAGGCCAGTAGGCCACAGCCCAAATGCAGTGAAGTGTCTTACTGGCCACTGCTCAGTGCTTACTATATAGTAACTTCACACTCGTCAGTTGTCACCGCTGCTCACTGTGCGTCTGTGCTCACAGTAGTAGTAGTCAATGAGTCGGTGTCAGTGTCGCAGTAGTGAGTAGTTAGTGGCCTGCGCGCGTCGGTCGCAGTTCGCACGTGAACACTAACACTGAACGACGGCGGACGACGCCAAGTTTTTTTCCTCTCTCGCCGAGTATGGGAGGGAGTTGCCGAATGCGTTTTACGAGTATTATTTTTTAATAATATTGTTAATTAATCATTACGAATTACGAATTACGATTACCTAGTGAGACTGCCAATTAATCACTCACTACGGTATATTATTACGTTCGACGTTTTTCGCGTTTCCGACCACGTTCGAATCGATTGTCGACAACAGTTCACCCTGTCGTTTGAAATGTCTCCTGTTTGGCGGGCAGAGGATGCGGCGTCTTGACCATTATAATAAAATATTTATAATGACTACTGCGTGCAGCTAAAACTCGTGTCTACCGTCGTCAACAACCACACTCATCGTCTTCGTTATAATATAGTTAGTATTATTATGATTATTATATATTATTGTATTCGTATTCATGGTGAGTAGTTCGCTGTTCATACGTTTCCTCCGTCTAATTACAATTGTATTTGTATTTATTATCGTATTATTACTTGTATATAACTGTATACGATGTATACCTAGGTACATGGTTAAATTAAAATTACATTTTCTACGCAAGCAGTAGGTAGGTAGGATATTTTTTAATTAATTAATTTATTTTTCATGAAGTTTGTTTTATTTTTTAAGTCGTTTGTCAGTATAGAGTTGGTGCCGAGATCGGTGCCTATAAAATCTATACGTGTTCTTGTAAATAACTCGGGGACGCACCCGGAAATAAGTTTTGGGAGGTGTTTTTGAAAATCAGTTATTGATATAGGTATAAACATGATATATGAAAACCTAAACATTTTGAGAATGTTTGAACCCCCCTGCGTGCGTTCCTGAAATAAGTAATAGTAAATTAATTAATTTCCTATATAATCCTACCTATATAATTATTTGTTTCTATACTAGAGCGACTATATTTTATTCAGCTGGAACATGTTTTAACATGCAATTACATTTTAATATAATTTTTAAAAAGTATCAGACCTACCTAGGTTGTTTTAAAATTTTCTGATATTTGGTACCTATAACATAAATTTTTAAATTGTGCAAATTAAACTAGGTAGAATCTCGTTTTCAACTAAAATATCATTTATTTTGAATTTATACTTTTTAACCAGTTCTTACATTTTATTATATTTTGTAACTTGTAGGCTTGTAACGGGGTTGGGGAACCTGTTATATTTAGCTAATTTAGTGAGGGTTTTCAGAGCCTTTTGAATTATATTTTAACCGTAACTTGGGAGCCTAAGGAAAAATGGACTAAATATTAAATTCTAGTTAATATCTTATATTAATACACAATAAATTGCAACAGTAACAATTTTTTTGCGTATGGCACTATGTCCGGAGTAGGCTTGAAGGCCTAGTTTAGACGCCTATTTAGCAGAAATTAGGGACCCATAGGTTTCTGTCATGTCCAGTTGGGGGATGGCCGTCTCGCTATCTAGACAGTTGCCTGCCTAGAGAGCGATGCCGCCTGTGGCCGGGATTCAAACCAGTGACTGTGCGCGTTAGAACCGACACCGTAGTCTGCTTCGCCACTCCGTTCCCCATCTAGTCTTTATAATTTAAGAATATTAAGATCTATATAAAAAATATACCTACCTAAAAAACTTAAAAATTGATTATTTAATATTTTCAACTATAGTAAGCCTGTTTGACATTTTTCTTGAGCAATATGCTATACATGTGTACAACTTACTAAATATTATTTGTATTATTTGTATCATCCATATTTGTGCAATAATGGATAAATAAAATAGTTCAAACACTTAACTCCCTATGAAAAAAAAATATTAATTTCAAAATTATACTTTAGTAAAAATTAAGTTTAATGGTTAGAGAGTAGAGACCTTGTACTTTAGAGTACACTTTAAACTATGCCCTACTACTTTACTTTGGAGGTAGGTACTACTTGCCTACATAGCTATATGTATAGAACTACATTCATAATAAAAATGAAATTAACAAACCAAATAACTTTAAGTACTATTTTAAGACTATTTTGAATATATAGGTACTTTTCTATTATTTTATTATCTTTCAATTTTTTTAAACTTCTATCCTAACTTCTATTTATATTGTATTTAGTAGGTACCTACAATTTATTAGATAGGTATAGTGATTTGTTTAATTCAATAATTTGAAGACTTGAACAGTACTTATATACATTTTTTTTTTACAGAGTATTTTATAAATAGGAATGGATACAACAGTTCTATATTTATTTTTGTAAAATATTTTAATGAATTCCAAAGGATATTTTCCTTTTAAATAATTTGAACTATAGCTTCTTTTTAATGTCATTCTATAAATGATAGAGTTCTAGTATATGTCAAAGTATCTTAACATTGTGCCAAGTATACTACCGGG
>NC_042494.1:78409368-78426838 GCF_005508785.2 Acyrthosiphon pisum
ACCCGGTATACACATGCCACTATCTAACTACTGACCTCATTTATCTAAAAATCATCTTAACTTACTCTTCTCTATTTCTATTTCCCAATAACATATTTTCAAATAAATGTATTTATTATGGTGGTGGTGTTTAACTGTAAAGAATTATAACATAATTTTATTGCCTTATATATTTTTATTATTATATTTTTTAAAATTGTTTTAAATATATTTTAATTTTTACAGACAAATCTAAAGTTTTTCTTATAATATCTATAGAAGGTAGTAGAAAATGAACAATAAATCATACTCATTATTAACTAAAGAGATGATCAACAATTCTGAACATGATGGAGCTGTACCAGAAAATTGTTTTTGCCCAGTTTGCAATGTACATATGAATAGAGTTAAGAGATCTCGACCACTTGATATCCACCAAGAACATAATGCATTTTCATCTGATGGGATTAAAGAACGGTGGTGTCCTATAGATCGATTACAAACTCTCCGTACCAATTCACATCAAACAATGGATCATAGCTCAGAAAGACTGCTAAAATTAAATCCTTATCCAATTTTGGATACTGATCCTACATTGGACAATTTAAACTATTCAAATGCATTATCCAGATTTCCTCATTCATTAGGTAAGTAGGATAAGTAATTTTTAATTAGTTAATTAAAAAATTATTATTTAAAATAACATTTTTTTTTTGTTGAGAGGACGTTACATAGATTTTTGTTGTCTCCGTCTTACAAGTGCATAACATAGCAAATTTACGCTCAGCAGATCACGTTTAACTCCGTTAGTTTAAAAATAAGAGTGAATCGATGTATTTTTAAACTTGACGGTAAGAATACTGTCTGAGTTTGTGTGGGTTTTTCACGATAACTCAGTTTTTAAGTAATTGAAGAGTAGAGGCTCAATTACATGTGCAGTGAACTACACGGGTACCCGTGTTTTTACACAAGACGGGATTAAGGCTGTGTAATAAAAATACCCGTGAGCTAAAATACTCATATATTTACAACTCAAATACAATTGTATTTCAGTACTTTGCAGTTCTGACTTAACGATTTCTCCACTTTCTGAACTCAATATGACGGAAAGCATATCATATTATATTGCGTTTTTAAGCAAAACCTTAAGGTATTCATAACATACTTAAATAATAGGTAGGTAAGTAATCAAGGGCTATACAATTTTTATGATTAATAAATAACCAATTATTTGAATATACATAACGTAACATAAAGTATTTTTGAATTCTGAATTAATATGCAATATACACGGGTATTATACACGGATATACACGATGATTAAAAACATGGCTCCGTAAATACTCCGTATTCTATTACCCGTTCACAACCACGACCCCTAGTTAGGAGAATTTTTAATTTATGCTATATTATTATTATAATTTATGCTATAACTTGCTAAAAATTTGATCTATTGTAAAAAACCCACATATAAACTCAGATAAAGTTCTTAATATCAAGTATAAGGTATAATATATAGGTCAATTTAGTTTTTAAACTAATAGAGCTAAAGTGATCTGCTGAGCGTAAATTTGTTATGTTACGCACTTGTAAGACGGATTCAACAAATTGCTGTGTAGCCTCCTCTTAAGAGGATGTCAGCGCACTATTCGTTTTCTCTCTCTGGCCCACGCGCAACATAGACAAAACGCATTTAAGCAAAATCATTTTTTCTATGCGTTTAAGTAATCTTAGAGTAAAGTCACCTATTACAAAAAAGATAGAGAATAATATTTTAGAGGCAATGGCATATCGATTTTATATTTTATTATTATTTGACTTTGTATTTGACTTTCAAAATAAATAAAAAAATGTTGTACATTTAAATGATGTTAAAATTGTTTTGAGACAATATTTAGACAAATCGATATGTCATTCCCTCAAAAGTATTATTCTCTATCTTTTTGTCATGGGTGAATTTACTCCAAGATTACTTAAACGGTAATCAGAAAAAAAATACCCCGACTAACAACCCCGGAAAAAAAATCCCCAGACTACAATATTACTCAATAAATATTTTTTAAACGTTAATTTGTATCTATAATTAAAAAATTAAATATTATTTCCAAAAATTATATACACTGCCCCAAATTAGTTTAAGTAATAGATAAAAATAAAAAAAAACCTTAGAAGGAATAATTAACAATAATATTTTATATTACTATGTTAATACATATTTTGTGTTGGTATAATACTGTAAAAATTGAATCCCAGAAATAGAATATTACGTTTTGTGTGACATTTTGACGATAATTTATAAGGTATAAGAACTTCAAATGATACTTATGATTGTTGTGTGTGGTTTAGTGTGTACCTTTAATAATATATAATATAAGGTAAAAGGTTACACCTACCTATCTAATCTGTAATGGTTTTAAACTAATTAACAATTTCTAACTATTGTTTAATCATGATTTTATTATTATTATTACCTATTATTATGTTTACCATTTTATGGTAATAAATGATCGAAATATTCGAAATATTTTTATGTGTTATTTTTTTACTGTGAGTGGTGACACAGAACAATCAAACAGAATAACATTTTAAGTTTTGAAAACGTAATATTTTATTTTGGGAATTTAATTTTTACAGAATTAGGTATACCAACATAAAATGTGTATTATTATAGTAATATAAAATGTCATTGTTAATTTTTTCGAAAATTATTTATAGTTATTTATTTATATTATTATTATTATCTATATTTTGAATAATATTTTTGTATAGTATGTTTTAACTGTATTAATTTGACGTATCGATCATTCGAAATATTTTTATGTGCTATACCTATTTGTGAAGTTATTAAGGTTAGTTAATTTGAATTACACGTAATATATTATCGTAATTGAAAACAAAATAATTATTTATAAATTATAATATATAATTTTTTTTAACAATATAATATAATATAATATACGTATTTGTAATTAAATATTAATTATAGATACTAATTATTAACGTTTAAAAAATATTTGTTCAACCATTTGCATGTGGTTGTGAGTAATATTGTAGTCTGGGGATTTTTTTTCCGGGGATTTTTTTCCGGGATTCTACTTAAACACATAGAAAAAATGATTTTGTGTAAATGCATTTTGTCTATGTTGCGTTTGAGCCAGAGAGAGAAAAAAAATAGTGCGCTGATAGCCTCTTAATGATTAATAATATGCCATATATATTGCAATATACAAACAGAAGATTACATTTTTGAAATTAATAAATTAAATATACAATACCTCCTCATAGTAAAAAACATATTTTTTTTTTTTAAGGAAACAAAAAGAAAGATTATACTACACAATCTATGTATGAAATAGAACACAACGATAGACAAAATGATTTTTTTCAATATCATAATAATTCAAGACAATGGGAAGAAACTGAGAACTGTGTAGATCAAGAGGAGTACAAAAATATTGATCAATTTAATTATACATCGAATAAAAAATATGATGTGCACATAAGACAACCTCCTGTTCATCGTCAGCGTAAAGTATGTATTGCAGTAAAAATAAATTTTTATCTATCTGTATTTTAAATTATATACAATAAATTATACTTTAGATATTACCAACGGTTCCTCCTAAGCCTCTTATTTCTACAAATTGTATGCAAAAGATAGGATGCTCATCTTTAACCATAAATGGTCATTTGAATAATACAAATTCAAAGAATAAAGATCTCATGGACATTCCAAATCAGAAAACGCTTGTCAACCACGAACGAATAGGTACATTTATGCCTGTAGAATCAAAAGAAATATTTAAATCAATGAAACATATAAAAGATACATCTAAGGTAAAAGAATCGTTGATGATTACTAAAGAAGACAAACTAATTCATGAACAAACTAGTCCAAAACCAGAATCAATACCTTATAGCGATATCTACGAAAAAGAAAAATCAACATTCTCTGATAAAAATAGTAAACCATTAACTCTTAACACTATAAGACAAACTGATAATAACACATCCGTGTTTCCTGTTAAGTAAGAATAAAATTAATTAAATAATTAAGTATTTTATTCTTAAATCCAATTATTGAATTATTTTATTTCAGTTCATATGGTTTACACATGGACTTAACATCTGAAAGTAAATATAAACTCAAACACACCACAATGCTACGTATTTGTTTATGTTAATTTATATACTGTTTCTATAATAGATGCTCGAAAAAGCTTAGAATCTCCAATAGTGCAAACCCTTAACAAGAGTATAGAACAAGATATAACTAATGAACCAAATAAATTAGCTTTTGACCATTTGTTTTCAGGTATTATTATGTTTAAAATACAAATCTAATAAAAATAAATAAATGGAATAAATACCTGTATAATGATAATTTTTAATACAAAAAAAATTACAGGTACTCAAATTCAAAAAGATAATTTTGAATATCATTCAGCATTACGCCCTAGTTTATTTTCTAATATGCCTCCTTACATAAGATTTTCTTCCCATGATATTAAAGGTACTAACGTTTTTATTTAATACTTGGATAAAACTTATTAACATTTTTCAATAATTGTCGTTACAGGTGAATCATTTCCATTATCTTTGCAAAAGTTATTAAAGTGGAAACTAAGTTCTATAACTCCAATTGTTGTACGTCGAACTATTCAAAATAGTGGTTTTAAACTCGTTAGAAGTGAGCATAGTTTATTTAAAATTGCAACTTATCCTTCTGTCATAACCATTCAATCCAATCAAAATGGTATTTCCTTACAAAATCACCTTGGTTACATCTCTTATTGTTGATACTTTCTTTGGTAGCTCTTCTACCTGATGATTTATTATGGTACCTAGACTGTGTACCTGACACCTGTACTTTTTTCTTTTTCCTTTTGCATTGCCTATATGAATGTTAAAATAATAATACATTTTTTTCTTATTATTTTTAAGAATCTAATGACTGGGTTGGAACTTGGGGTAAACATATGAAATCATTGTGTTTCAAAACACTTCGAGAACAGCAAAAACTTAACCATTTTCCGGGTACTTTTCAAATTGGTCGCAAAGATAGGTTGTGGAAAAACTTGCATAGATTAATGTTAAAATATGGTAAAGAAAATTTTGGCTTTATACCCACATCATATATACTACCTCAAGAAGCTAGAATTTTACGACAAGTTTGGGAAAAAAATGATGAAGATAAATGGATTGTTAAACCGGTATTTATTTATTTTTTAGTTGTTCCTTAAAATAATGATTAAACTAATGTCTTGAAATCTTTTTTATTTACAGCCAGCATCTGCTAGAGGAACTGGTATTCGTGTTATATCTAAATGGGGTCAAATACCAAAGAAAGTACCTTTGGTTGTACAAAGATACATAGATAATCCATATCTAATCAATGACACCAAATTTGATCTAAGACTATATATACTCATCACTTCAATTAATCCACTTCGGCTATATCTTTATGATAATGGCCTTGTGCGATTTGCTTCTGGTATAATAATTTTTGTTTTATGATTGAAACTTTCACTTATTTATTTGTAATATTTCAGTTAAGTATTCATCTGATCTTACCACTCTATGTGATAGATATATGCATTTGACAAACTACAGTATTAACAGACTTAGTAGTCAATATACTCAAAATGAAGATGCTGATGCATGTCAAGGTCATAAATGGTAAATGTATTGAATTCAATGTATTTATTTTAGATTTAATGTTAGGATTTATATTTTAAATAACATAATCATTATTAACCTATTATCATAACTTAGGACATTAAAATCATTATGGACATATATGGAAAAAGAACGCAACGTTGACGTTAAAAAATTGTGGGAGAGTTTGGAAGATCTGGTTGTTAAAACTGTCATTAGTGGTGAATCACCTATGAGTCAAATGTGTCGTTCAAATTTGAGCAATAGATATAACGCATACGAATTATTTGGTATAGATGTTTTGTTCGATGAACATCTTAAACCTTGGATATTAGAGGTAATTAAAATTACATATTTATAGCATTGAATAATGAATTATAAATGGTTCTATGTTCAATGTTAGGTAAATATATCTCCTTCGTTGCATTCATCTTCTCCGCTTGACTTGGCTGTCAAGGGACCATTAGTCAAAGACCTAATGAATATGGTTGGTTATCATATCCCAAATAAAATGTCTCAAAGTACACATGTGAGTTATAAATTATAATTGCTTGTACAAATATAAGTTACATTTCATTTTTATAATCAACCTTCAATAAATATTTTTACTAAATTAAAAATTTGTATAGAATACTTTGCTCAAGATGTTAGGAGTAAAATCATCACTATGCTATGATAAGAGATTATATACATTCAATTTATCTGCTAAGGAAAAAGAAAAACAAGAATATTATTCAAATGCTGAATCCAGAGTAGAAGTACTAAATTATTAATTACCATTATAAGTATCAATTAATTATAAACTTTAAATTTTTTCTAGTATATCGACTGCATATTAGATGATCTATTACCAGATGATATTAGGCATCTTATAATTTATGAAGATGAACTTACACAAATTGGCTCGTATGTATTTCATCAATATATAATTGTTTTTCTATATTTATAACTATACTATAAAATTTTAATGATCTTAGATTTCAAAAAGTATTTCCAACCACTTCATCTTTTAAATATCATCAATACTTTGAAGGTTCTAGATATTATAATATGCTTTTTGATGCATGGGAATGTAAATACAGTAACAACAGAGATGAAGGTAAGAACTATTTTTAAAAACTTGATGTAGGTATGTGTTGATTAATATTTATATCATATAAAGTGCACAATAATAATTTTATTTTTAAGGCATTGCTGTGCTTGAAAAGTTATGTCAGCTGAAAATTCACCTGGAAGTGCCTGACATTGATGAAGAACAATCAAAAGTAACATATTCAATTCTTAAGATAAAAATATAAGTATTTGTATCTGAAAAATATTTTATCACTTTCATGAGTCATGCAAATGATTTTAAAAGTGCTTATTTATAATCTTTTTACTTTATCAGTTCACTTGCCTATAAACTAAAGATGCAATAGGTCTTCACAATTATTACTACTATTAAATTTAACACATACTAATTACACACACTAATTAATGTTGTGTTATTATATAGTATGAAGATGTTTTTGTAGTTTTAATTTTATAAGTCCTTAACAAGTTTTATTTTCGTAAAAATGTTTGTCATGGGATGTTAGAAAAAAAGACTAAATTATATTAATACTGTATAGTGTGTATAAATAAAATTATCATACTTATTTAAATAGGGGTGGACAATTTTATTATATCACAATTTCATAAAAATAGTTAACGATTTAATTTCTGATGAAAATATTTCTTATTATATAATAAATAAATAAACTTAATAGGTACCTTAAAGTTAAAAGTAATATGTATATGAATAGGTTTATCTCATGAATAAATGATAAAACATAATGTAACAATTAGATTACTTTTTATCATTTTACTTCTTATATTCAAGCTATATTTATTTTTAGATAATCTTTTAATTTAATTTGTACTTTAAGAGTTAGTATTCAAACAAGAACAAATATCGGACCTTAAAAAAAAATATTTAACTAGTTACTATAATTATTTATATTATTAACACTGTCTATCTATCTGTTATCCAATCTTTGACTGAAGATTATAATCTAGTACCATGTTAACTAATCAGTCTACAGCAGTGGCGGTTTTGATATGTATTTTTACACTAGACAACCAAATATTAAATATACTATTACTCTAACACAGTAACATATGTATGATATGTTAAAGTATAATTAAACATTTTAATTCATTGATAATGGATAAATGGTTAGCCAGTGCTCAGTTATGATTAAATCATTAAAGACGAGTGACGGTAGCTTTGGGGGGCCCGCATAGCAGTGACAACAGCGCCAATTGTGTGAGTTTGAGCCCAGTCCCCAACCTAGCAAGTAGCGCTGTTGTATACTTTGTACCCGGGTGCCAACATTTAGAGGCAGTAGATTTTGATCGCCTCTGTTATGCGCATGCGCTATTTACACTATTTTACAGGTTACGCGTTTGTGCGTAGACGCATCTCGTATGCCTAAACTCAAATGGAAACATAACCAGTCACCACTTCTTCTTTCGTGACTTCGGCCCTAGACTGTTCAACAGATTTGCCTTCAAATTTCCCTATCCAATGCTAACTCCTTCCAATCTATCCTTGGTCTCACTTTCTCTATGTCCTCTTTGACTTTTATCTTCCCCGCGTAGTCTTGGTCTTCCAAGTAGTTGTTTTCTATGTGGTACATTCTCCTGTACTGTTTTTACCAATGATCCTGTTTTTTGTCAAGAATAACCTGCCCACTTCAGCCATCTTTTGGTAGTATCTTCTTTAATGCTTGGCCTTTGATACAATTCCTGAAGATCCTTGTTACGTATCCTCCATTCTCCTGTAGATTCGTTTTTACATGGCCTATACATTTTCCTCAGTACCTTTCTTTCAAACACTAATAGAGCATTATCATCTATTTTCCTTAAGGTCCAAGTTTCATTACCATATGTCACAACTGGCTTGTTAAGTGTCTGATATATTTGGGACTTAAGATCACTGGAGATTAATCTGTAACTTAGTAACTTTGTCAGACCAAAATAACATTTATTGCCAGCTTGTATTCTTGCTTTTATTTCCATGTCTATTTCATTCTGCTGTGTTATTAGTGCGCCAAAGTATTTGAACTGCTGTATTTTTCTGAACTTGTAGTTTTCGACTTCTAGGCACTCATTGCGGTGATCTACTTGGTCTCGTGTCTTTGAACTAGCGTGCAGTTATACATTTTGCAGCATTTATGAGTTTTTTATTGTTCTTTGAGTTTATCAACTTTCTGCCATCAAGACTTGCCATCCGCATATACTATGATTCTAATGTTATTTTATCCTAATTTTACACCTTTCTTATCTAGAATTGCTTCTTTTACTACTTTTTCCAAGACTATGTTGAATAGAATAGGTGACATAGCATCACCCTGCCTTAATCCAGTTGTCACTTGTACTGTCTCTGATAGGGCGTCCTACTTTTACTTTGATGTCAGTGTGTCCGATACTGCATTCTATGAGGTTTATTAGCTTTTGCGTCAATCCAAACTCTTCTACAGTCTTAATTAGAGATACTATGTATTGAAACATAAGTTTTTTTTGTAATCAATGAATAACATATGCACACTTTTATTATATTCCCAAGTCACCACTTAATACTTAAACATGTGAATGAAACAATTAATTTTTCTCTGATCTATTTATACCTGAGAGCTTGATATATGATTCATCTACTCTGCATTTAAAAATATAGCAATTATATATCTTTGTATGCAACTTCTAATATCTAATGAATTTTTAGTTTTAAGCAAATTAGTTCATTATATTAACTATGGGGGTTTGTTTTGATGTTGTAGTATTATTAAAAAAAAAAAAAAAAACTGGCAAAGTTATATGAGTTGTATGGTTGGTTTCAAATGTACTTAGTCATTAAGTAGATGACTAAATGATGTGGTCAATTTAAACTCAATAATGATTCATTGTACACAAAAAAACTATTCTGATTAAACGCCATTAGCAATTACCTTATATATCTAGAGAAATCTTACAATTTATTTATATTTCTATAAGTAATTAATTTTTCTATTTGTGATACAGAAACTGTGGAACTAATTTTTTCCTAACACTTCACACGATAAATATTGTTATTAACTTAAAAATTCAATACCCCAATGTGCCATTTAAATAACTGAATGATTAACTTAAGTCGGAATCTTGTATTAAATCTTCTAACTTTCTGCCTTCAAAAAAATTGCCATCCACATAATTCAAAAAAATGTTAAAATGTTTATAAATAGTGCAAAAAAGAGCTCAAAAATTTAGAAAATCAGAACATAATTAAAAAAACCTAATATTAATACTTAGTGAATGTTTTAAGTCTGTGCAGTTATTAATTTATTTTTGAATTACATTTCGATGAAATCAAATTTTTATAAATTGGTGCTGTTTAAATATTCCCAAAATTACCAACTAGATCTAATTTTCTATCAGAAACCACCTTCAAAGTTTAAAATTAAAGCATTTTTCCTGATTTAGAATACGATATATAAAAAAAAAACTTTGTAAAATTAATACATTTATACATTTATTGCTTAGAATCATAATAATCATAAAATATATAGCCTAAACAGATATATTTTTACTGATATTTTTTGATGAAATATTTTGAAGTTTTAAAAACTAAATGTGAGGAGAAATTTAAAAACTGATTGAATATAATCATAACTTATTAAATGTTTATATATTATACTATTATTAGCACAATATAGGGGTGGCCAAACCGCGACTCGCATCATAGACTAATGTTATGATGTTAATCTGACATTATTATTGTATTTTTATTATATTGTTTCACCTTCTATACATTTTATTATATTTGATGTCTTATCTTATTTACGATAATTGAGAACATTTCTTTTCCTGATCTTGGCTCTTACATATTTTGTATTATATTGTACGGCTCACAGCTCTCTTATCGCTGGCCACTCCTGCTATATTACTTATGTTTGGTATTTAACATTTACTCAATACAAATATTAATATTTTTTTTAAAATGCACCTTCAAATAAAATAATTAAAAAATAAAAATTGCTCATTTTGTTAAAAACCCTAAAATATTTTTTAAAACACAATTTTAATTATATTATAATTATTATCAAAATCTATACTTAAACATTTTTAACATAAAATATTTTTTGATGATAAATATTGGTTTATAATTAATATAATGTGATCTGTCATTGTTTATAAATAAAAGTTAAATAAAAAAAAAAAAATAAATAAATAAAATACAATTTCCCACTTGTGATAATTACAAGCTAACAAGTATTTAATTAATTAATTCTGTATGCTTTTAATAATTATTAAGGAGCCAATTATGTGGTGCTTCAGAAATGCCTATTTCGCCTATAAAAATGTTAAATTTTGTAAGTGGGTGGTATTTTTATTTGGAGTTATCTTAGCATGTGAATTTAAGTGTTTTAATCACTGTGAAGTAATTGTGAACCTAGTATAGCCTATAAATGAAAATTAGAAAAAATGGTTACTGTTGCATTCCATTTTAAGTTTTTCCATGTTTAATTAGAAATATATTGTTTTTACTATACTTTTCTTTATTGAAATAGATATTATTTGTTATGGGTCCGTGTTTTAAGTGTTGAGGGTTACAGTAATCATGGTATAACCCTGATATTTAGACTTCCTTAGAAGAATATACAATATTAATAATGAATGTATAAATCATTATTTATGAAAAATATCTGATATCTGATGTAATTGTTAATATAAATATTTTATAAATGCATTACTATTATTAGCTTAATATAACATAATATGATTTTTGTGGCAATTTATATTTAAGAAGAAATATCTCTACTTAAAAATAAAACTAAATGTACCATTCAATAGTTATTTATTTTTATTGTATTATTGCAAAGAAAACATTGTTTTTTGCTTTTGGTGACAGTTGATAAATCATATTGTATTAAATTGTGTGACACATTAGATTTAAATTAGGTAAAATAAAATATTACAGTTTTAATGTTTGGTTGTACCCTGTAGAAATAAGTAGTATTCTAATTAATTATTTTAAATAATTTATAAAGTTCAGGATATTAGTAGTTATAATTCAATCAAAACTTTCTCAGTATTATTTTAAATACATGTTTATTATGTTTATCAATTATCATATAATTTAGCTATAACAATATGTTTAATGCTGTAATTTTTTTAATGTTTTCTAAATCAAAATTATGTTTATGGATGGATTAATTTAAGTCTTAGTTTTTAATAATATATAATAGTTATTTTTATAATAAATTTGAGTTAGACAAGATCGAAGAGCAAAGACAAATAAATATAAGTGATATAAGACATTTTTTATTTGACTCAACTGTTTAAAATATTAGCAGCATAATATACAGCATATTATGTTTTAAAATGCTAAATATTGCAACTTCAAAGAAGTTGAAATCATTTTTGGACTCTAAAATCATTCATAAATATAATTTTAGTTATATTAGTTTAGCTATTAGGTTAGTTGATTTTAGTGTTATGGGTTGTTTAATTTATGTTTAAGGGGGTATTGGATAAACAAGTCTTCACAATCAAATTAAATTTAAATATTTAAACATTATTATTATTTTGTTTTCAATTTCACAATAATTGACTGAGTATGATTGGATTAATGAATCACATAACTAATAATAAAAAGGTGGGCAAGTTAATGAAAATAATTAACTCAAGTTAAGTTAAGTTAAGAGGACACAAGATCGATAAGTTAAAAGTTAACAGTTAACAAATTATAAATTTAACTCGATAAATTAAAAGTTAATATAGAAAAAAATATTAACTTACCTCAGTTTAAAAAAAGTTAATCTATTAATTTTTTTAATCACATAAAGAGTGAATGTGTCTTTTTAGTTTCTAATTTCTAAATTATAAAAAACAATTTTATTGCACTTTTTTTTTTTTTGTATACCCTTTTATTTTTACTTTACTATTATTTACTAATTTAAACTATACTCATCTCAAATTCATAATTTAACAAATATATTTTTTTATATCATATAGCAATTGAATAAAATATAAGTTATATAACATTAAAACATAACAATTGTCAATTTAAAATTTAAAATGATTAATTTTTTAAAAACATTTATAATTGCAACTCGTACAATATATAATTTACAACTTAATAAAGTATATGAATATACACAAAATTATGTTATCAAGAAAAATAACAGAAATGTTTGTGTTTTTGTATTGGATTATTTTTATTTTATACTGACATAGTAATATTTACGTATAAACGATAAATTTCAAAATGTTTTTAACTTGATAGTTTTTTTTTAAATCAACTGAGAAAAATTAAGTTATTTCAACTGTAAATTAAACTAGTTAAGTTAAAAAGTTAAAAAAAAATTAACTTTTTAACTAGTTAATGCCCACCTTTGCTAATAATATTTAAATAATTTACATTAAGTAATATGTAATTCAATCATAGAATATAACTGTTTCAATATATATCTGTTATAATTAGACATTAATACTGTATAATATTTTTAACAAATTAATAAATATTTTGTATTTTATAACTTAATTTTTAAAATTTAAATAGATATTTTCATAGATTCAATAAATTAAAATAAAATAACATTATTCAAAGGTTAACACGTTTAAAAAATGTTGTAATGTACTTTTAAGCATGAAAAGTTACCTTAATTAATGAAGATCAATGATTGTGAATTAAATTTACGTATGGATTGGTGTTGTACTAAGTTTATCATGCCACTACCCTTTATGTATTAATTATTTTAGTTAATATTTTGTTTAAATATTGGTTTTTTATGTATTTTCTTTTTATCTGTTAGACTTGCGACATCCACCAAAATACACAAATGGAAGTTGAAAAAATGTTGGAAAATTCAGGCAGTGATAAATTAAGTGACCATCATCAAGCGGTCATCAGGTAAACTGATAACTGATCATGTATACTTAAATATAATATTTTATTTTGGTTTTTATAAATATTATGTTCACAAATATAATTAATACCGTACAATTTTATTTTATCGTTTATTTATGTTGCTTATTTGATTTACATACACCTTTATGTTCATACTTTTGCTTTTGTGAAGTTCTAGACTTTTTATAAAATAATACTATTACACTAGAGTCTGCAATATTATTAATAAAATACCTATCTTGCAAAAGTCTTTCGTTTGGTGATTACTCAACAATTTAAATTGTTGTTTTTATGTAGTTTTCATTAATGAGAATATTAATTTAAAATTAGAAATTATATTATAAACTATTATCTGTGTATATTATTTCTAAATAAGGAATTTATTATTCAATAGTATTAACATCCATAACAATACTTTAAAAAAAGTATTTAGTTAAGTTTTAACTTAATTATTTTCTTGTGTATATATAAAAAAAATATTATAATGAATTGTATTTACTAATAATTGGCTTGCTACTTCTTACTAGTTGAATGATTAATTTATTACAAGAGCATGTTTACAGGTTATTTTGTATTTGTGTGTGTGTGTATGTGTGTTTATTTGTCACTTTTGATATACTGGTGAAGTGTTTTAGACACTGACCTATATGTTTTTTTTATATTTGTCTATCAGTCATTTTTCAATGTCTGCTGCTGAACGTCGTCATATGGTATATACATCTATAACAATGTCTGACGAAGGAGATTGGATTAGTGATGATTTTCCGTTTGATGATGATTCTGCATCAGCAACCAGTCATCCAATGGTTTCCTGATATATAACCATGTTAATGAACACTAAGCATGCAATAACATCAAACCGATTGCGATTGTATGGTTTTGTTCATGGCTTTTGGACTTGGCTAAAAACACATATTAATTAGTTTTTTAGTTAAATTAAACAAATATTATAAATTGTGATACTTTGGATATATTCCTTAATGTAGGGGGCAAAGTTTTACTTGCATTTTAGACTTGAATATTGATTATTTATGTAAATAATATTTTTTACATTCCTACTAGTTGAGGGGTTGTTAAAAATAAGTGTGTATATTTTTTATTCTGTGATAAGGCTAAACTATTTTATTTATTTATTTTTGAGGACTCCAAACTTACACAAATTGTTTGTTAAAAGCTGTTTCACGCGGATAAGAACCACGCATTGGCAATATTCCTAGTTTCACCAAATTTTTACTATTATCTTTTCATGGTGAAAATTTGGTTTATATTTATATTGTAACTCTGGCATTATGGGTTTTTTTCTCACGTGAAACCGTT
Source organism: Acyrthosiphon pisum (assembly GCF_005508785.2). Taxonomy (NCBI): domain Eukaryota; kingdom Metazoa; phylum Arthropoda; class Insecta; order Hemiptera; family Aphididae; genus Acyrthosiphon; species Acyrthosiphon pisum. Next base: position 78,424,232 of record NC_042494.1, read on the forward strand.
TGTCCATATAATTTTGTAATCAAGCAACAAACAACTTACCATGTGGTTCTGCCGTGAAACCATTTGTTTGTTACATTGAATTAGTTCTTAAAATTTCATAAATCAAACTATTTAAAAAGCGGATGTCTTTTTAAGCATAGTAGTAATTTTAGTTACATTTTGTATAGTGTAAAGAAAAAAATGTTATGGTATTGTTGATGGTAGATTTTTACTATTATGTGCAATATTGGTTTTTTATGACCAACTATTTTGTAACTACATTCAATTTTAAATCAAACAAGATAGCATTAAAATTACGTTTAATCAATTCAAATTAATAGTAAGATTTTCAACTCAATTTACATGTTTTATAAACAAATATTTAAAATTTTGATTTTGTATTTAAAATTATTACAGTAAATTCACATTGTAAAATAAATAAATATTATCATCATATATTATGCTTTCATAGGATTTGTAATGTCTAATTCGCATAATATGTCATTACTATTATATTATGTGAATAAATCACTGCCATGCCTTTAGTTAATACACATTTCAATTTGCATTTTGTATTAAAACAACTACATTTTTACTATTTTTAACCGTACAATTAATATAATCTTAAAATTAAATATTTTATCATATTATCTTATTACGATGACAGACACAAAAAATCAAGATTGAAGGATAACCAAACACTATTTCCATATTATACAGAATCGTTATTACTTTGAATTTCTCATAAATTTTGAATTTTACTTGAGTGAGTGAGGTTATTGTTTTTAAAATCAATTTAGGCCATACAGTTGTAGATGTTGGTAATTGCCAAGAAACAAATTGATGTAAAGTAGTCTTTAAATATGTTATTTTAAAATTGCTCTAACTTTTTAATTTGTAAAATAAATTGGTATACCTAAGTAGATAATTATTAATTTATTGTTATACTTGATTGAATTTAAATATGTGTTCATATATATATATATATATATAATTTATAAACATTGTTCTGAGTACTCGTATTAAAGGTTATACAAATTGTAACTTAATTTGAAGACAATATTACATTTATTTAGTTTTAATAATATTAGATTCAACAAAATTTTATTTGTTTGTAGATTTTGTGAATTGTGACAATTTTATGTTGTACATTTTTATCTTTTTAATAAACTATTTAATGATTAATGTGAAAAGTTTACAAGCAGGATTACTTCATATCAAATAAGTTGTTTGTTACATTTGCTTATACGCATATAATTTTATGTATAAGTAGTGTTCAAAAAAATCATTTACATAATTTGATTTGTACCTAGTATAATTACAAAAATCCATTAAAACATATAAAAATCAACTATTCTAATAACATTTCATATAGAAAATGTAAGTGGAATGTGAATAATGATTTTTCCTTGAAACTTATATTGCAACGCCAAATATTAATGGGTTAAGCAATAAAAATTGTATTTGTTTTTATGTTGAGATGTACATAAAGTTTAAGACAGAATACAAAAGTTAACATAATAGACTTTCAAAAACTGTCATACAAATTACAATTTTAATACATGGTTACCTCTTAAGCAAGGAAACTAAATTTTGAAAGCATTTTTAATTATTACTGAAATTTGGTTAAGACTGCAGCCTCCCTCCCACATGATCACCACTGGCTACTGACACTTATTGTTACAACTTACAATCATCATACACGGGAAAGATTTTTTTTTTCATTTCCGTGTTTAAAGAACCCAAGAAACGTATATATTCACTGAAAGCGAGGAACTTAGATACGTATATTATTAGGTTTACGAATAAAGTGGTCCTCCGAACATTTAAGGTCTGTGGTTGCAGATCTGTAACTACTGTTTTAAAGGTAGTCATTTTATGATGGTAACTTATATTAATTAATTAATTAAATTTATCAATTTAATTCACATATTTGTATTCCCCAAACACTATACTTGTGATCATCATCGTGTGTTTTCTTTTGTTAAATTAAATCAATATTCCAGAGCATATTTACCAAAAGGACAAGCATTTTAAATTTTAATAGTTGGATAACAGTGAGGATTGGTTTGTAAACAGAATCACAAAACTAAGAAAAAAAAAAGGTGGGCAAGTGGATGTCGCTCAGTAGGTTACAAGTGGGTCACTGTATAATGGATGGTATTAAATTTGAATTCAATGATTGTATAAGAAAAATGATTCCGAGTGGATACGGTTTGTCAGTCTAGGTATAGGACATATTATATACTTATCTATGGTATTAAAAAAAAAATTGACCTATAATAGGTACCTATAATAAATTCCAAATTAATCATATCACAATATACATTAGGTAGTTTTAACGCGTTATACATCAAAAACAAACCGTGATACTATCATAGATATATAATAGTATACTTAAGAAGTTTCAAGTATACCCACAAAATATATTATACAATCACAACAAAATAACTAAAATAGTTATTATAGGTTTTTAATATGTAATTTCGTCAAAATTTGAACTTAAAATGACTATAAAAATAACTGTGCTTATGCAGTGCTCAAATTGGGAATTATTAAGTAGAGGAGCTCAATCCAACAATTTATAAACTGCGTTCCAAGTGCAAAATTATTCAACGCAGCCTCGTA
>NC_042494.1:78427596-78436662 GCF_005508785.2 Acyrthosiphon pisum
TTTTGGGTACTTTATGCACGGGAAATAATGAAAACTAGCAGCTTAGTCTTTTTTCTTTTATGGCCTACAAAGGTGACACGAGTCGTGAAAATATAGTTACAAAAACAGTGGATCGCGAGTCAAAAAGATTAAACATTACTAGTCAAAACCATAAATAGGATGAAAAATATTTTTATATTAAAAAATGTAAAATTACTACCTAGGTAGTCATTAGGTTTATCTTTGACAAAACAATTTAAATCCACTCCAAATTTTAATAAAAATTATTTTGGACATTAGTTTGGTCCGTCCCCCTGTCCAAGTAAAAAAAAATAGTTGGGGTACGCAAAAAAAAAATTTAAATAGTAGAGGAGCTCCGTCCCCCCACGCACCCCCCCCCCAATTCGAGCACTGTGCTTATGTATTTTTTGGTAACAGAATTAACTACTTACGTGGAATCTTGTTTTAAATGTTCAACCCTTAGATATAAAAGTTGAACATTTGATAAATTTTGTCAAAATTCGATCTTTAAATGCTTATAAAAAAAAATTGTGCCTTTGTATTTTTAATATTTTTCAACTCCTATTGTAACGATATATGAGAAGCCTTGTATTAAATTTTCACGCTTTTTACCCAACAAACAAAATTTCATTAATATTTATAGAAAAAAAAACTAAAAAAATTGAAAACTGAGAATGTTCGTAAACAACTCAAAAAGAGTCAAAATTGTATGGTGTATAGAAAATGAAAATATTAACATTCAGTGAAATTTTCAAGTATCAACAGTTATTCGTTTTTGAATTACAACAAAATAAGAAAATTGCTCCATGAGATATCGAGTGAATATCCAATGTAAAAATTTGAATTTCAAACGCTCATAAAAATTTAATTTGACTTTCTTATAGACATTTTTTTTTGATAAAGGTAGATAATCTTATAAGGAATCTTGTATTACATTTTAAAATCTTAGATTTAAAATTAAAATTTTTAAGAATTCTTAACTTAAAATAATATGCTAATTTTAATGATTTTTCAATATTTTGTCAGTTTTTGAACTAAAAATGCTTATAAAAAAAACTGTGACTAAGGTTTTTTAATATTTTTCAAATGTCATTGTACCAATATAGTAGGAGCCTTATATTATATTTTCAAGTATTTTTACTCAACAAATAAAATTTTATTGACATTCATGAAAAAAAAAAACTAATTAAATTGGAAACTGAAAATGGCCTTCAAAACAAATCAAAATATTTTGAAAATTGTATAGAATATGGAAATATTAACAACCGGTGAAAATTTCATGTATCTACAGTCATTTGTTTTAAAGTTACACCAAAAACCAAAGTCAATTTTGTTAAAACATCGATTTGCGTAAAAATTTCCGTTTTTCTTTAATTTTTCTAAAATACTAATAATTAATATGCCTATTATAATTAAGGGTCGTTTTTCAAATTTTCCACAATTCTATAAAATTTGATAATTAAATTTTATATTTTAATTGCCATTTCAATTATAAGACTTTTCCACTAATCTACTACCCGAATACCCGATACCTATTTAGGAAAGGTTGATAGTGTGTATTATATCAAAAAAATGACTACGGGAATAACTCTCAAGCTTTATAGAATTGTCTGATTTGATGACTATATTTTTGTTTGAAAGAAGAAGACTTCCTACAGCCTTCATTGATCTTTGATTTTGTATTTTATTTCAAATAATTGTATTCAAAATTTTTTTAAAAAATGCTTTTTTTCTTGTATTTTTTTAGACAAGTTTGAGAATAAAATATTGAAAAACAGAGATCAAGTCAGGCTGTAGAATATTTCCCTCTAGTAATAAAAAAAAAAATTATAAATATGGTTGATTTTACTAGGCGGTATCGTTATTACCAGTGTATTTTTGAGGACAAAATGACATCGGCGCCTTAAGGCAGCTCTTCAAATCAATACAGAATAAACTATTGTTTTAATAGGATAGGTAAAAATTAAAATACATGGATGCAGAAAAAAAACTATTAGGTATCTAGTATCTGCCAGTAGTATAATGTAATATACTATGTTTGGAATTCGCTACTAAATGTGGGTAAAAATCTACATTAAAATGATCATAATCTTCAAAATTAGAATATTCAAAAAGACTGGGGGTTTGGGATCTTGTACCTAATCATATCTTTACATTTATAATAGATCAATTCACCCTAATATAAAAATAACACATCCATTAATTCTTCTGAACGATAAATTTTTTGTGGTGGAATTAAATTATATTTGTCATGGGTATGCGTTAATATAACAGTTAATAAGAGACAACACATGTGCTTTTAACATACATTTTCCCATTTGTACATTTAAAAAAGCATAATATTATTTACACATTTTTTTTACATTTAAATTTTAAAGAAAGTTATTTTAACATTTAAAAATGTACGCATGGGTACTCACTACTTTACAACATAATATTTTATAGGGTTATTATCTAATGAATGTGTAAAAATAATTAAAGATTTTATTGTTATTATTATCCGACACCTCCTGGTGAATGAGAGAATAACGTTATTTTACTCTACAACAAAGTCTGATTATAGTGAACAAAAACCAGTGTATGCCACTTCAAACAAATGCATTAAAATTTAAAATTGAATACTATGAATCTAAAATAAAAAACTTTTATTGTATTAAAAATAGTATTATAATAAGCCCTGTAACAATATCAAATTTTGTGAACAACGTAATTTACATAATATAACATAATCAACAATAATTTAATTTTTTTTGTTTTTATTCGCTATTTGATTCTTCATACTTAGTAATACATTCCTCATATTCTTCATGAAAATCTTGTAATGTTCGAACTTTAGGTTTCCCGTCTTTATTTTCATCAATATCATGTTTTAAGCTTTCTTTATTAGTAACTATTTCAGAGCTTGACTTTGTATGGTTTTTTTTCTTGTTCTTTACACTTGGCATATTGACTAGCTCTTTTTTTAATTTCTTTGCAGTGACTATTTCATTTGGATGTTTTCTTTTATTTTTTACTTCAATTTCTTCTTCCAACATATAGGCACACATGCTTATTTTTTTACAATCTGACCGTATTACATCTTTATGACGCCTACGATCAACGTTTTTAGTGCTCACTTCTGGATCTGCACTTTTATCAAGTTTTTCAACCACTTTTTCTTTGATTTTATCATTTTCAAGCATATCTTCAATGCTAGCACTATCAAAATGTGTTGTATTAGTTAGTGCACCATTCACAAGCTGAAGATTTTTTTTCTCTTCTGTTTTATATTTTCGTTTGATTTGAGCTCGAGTTCGATTAGGACAATATTGCTGAATCATAGAAAAGTCAGTACCAAAATTCATCAAACATTTGTAAAATTTAAGTGTTTCATCTTTGGACCATTGTTTAGAAGCTTCTTTTTTGCGTTTATAAGAATAACTTCTAGAATGGTATGCAGATTCTTCAATAACTTTAGATTTAGCCAATTCTTCTCGTTTTTCTTCAAGACCAGTCTCATTTAAAGTTAATGTTTCTTGATCAATTATAATTTTGCCATCAATACCTACTTTGATACATGGAGTTATGCAGTTATTTTGAACCGTTGGCTTTTGTTCCTGTAAAACATAAAATTTGAATTCAAAATTGGGTTATAAACTATACTCGGCGCCACGAGAGAAGGAACCTGTTACGCGCACGCAGACTGACGGCAGCGACTGTTACTAGGCCCCGTTTCTTATAAGTATACTAAATAGCACAAAGGAAACAGGGCCTCGTAACAGTCGCTGCTATCAGTCTGGGGGTTCCTTCTCTCGTGGAGCGGGGTGCAGTTTTATTGACTTGTAGTTTTAACTTATTAATTTATAATTTAAAAGCAAAATTAATGCAGAGATATGATAATTATGTTAAATGTGTCATATTATGGTCAATCATCTAACTTTTGAACAGTTTAACTCAACATTAACCATTTAGGTATCAAATAAATTTTAATGATATTTAGAATTTACATATTTTCTTACGGAATCCATAGACAACAAATCATTATCTGGATCATCTTCTTCTTTATGTTCCACTTTGGGTTCTTTGATTATAGGATTGGCGACTGGATTATAATATATTAGATCTTGCATAGTCAATAATGTTTTATCAAATTCTTTGCCTTTAAATTTGCTTGAGAAAGGAATATTCCAACGTTGATAGTTCTCTTTAGGTTTTTTGATATCCCCAATACTAACCTCTGATACATTAGAAGATTTCCGAGAAATTGACTTCTTTTTTTTAGATATAATATCTGAATCATCATTTTGAGATATAATTGTTTTAAAGGTTGCTGATATAGTTTTTTTAGGAATTTCATTACCACACAATTTTTCTTGAATTGGTTTAGCCTTTTCATTATTTTCTGTTAAAACATCACACCGATTTGACTCAGTGGTCTTAACAATAGGGAAACTTTTTTCTTCAATTAATTTCTGTTTATTTATCTTTGTATCAACTTTATCTGATAGTTTAGAAGGTATATTCGGTTTTTTCTTTGCAAATGGAAAATGTCTATTGAGGACAGACTTTGTATTTGGTATAGACATTTTGTGACAACTGAAAAAAAAAATGTTAAATGATTAATGATTAATTTTGTGGTTATATTGCATTCTTAAATTAGACTAGATATCTACTAAAATATTATATACATTTTATCTTTGAAACAATTTTTTATTAACAATAACCGGGACCATTCCCTCTACCAGCTACACCAATTACTAATACCATCATTAACTATATTTTTAAGTAAGTAACACATTTTTTCTTTAATAAAAGCTCTAGGTAATAACCAATGAGTAAAGTATCTAGCAAAATTATCATTACTTTTACTTCATAATTCACACATAATTTAATAATAATATTATCTACTCCATTTTTCAACTCTTAGTTTTATTTTAAAACGAGTTTATGGAAGATATACCCGACAAATTAAATCTAGGCAGTATAATCAAAATTAAATAAGAACTAAAAACTTCTAAAACTAATAAACCAGGATTATTAATAAAAAAAAACAAAAAAATAAGCTAAAATGTGGTTAATGATTTACAATTTAACACAATAGAATACAATGTAATTTTTATCAAAACAAATATTTAAATTTGAATATTTTATAGTTATATTTAATAAAACTTTCATAATTCTGCTAGGTTCTTAGAGGATATAACATATTTTTACTTTTTAAGAATTAAGAGTTCTGAATACCTACACAAATATTAAAACATAATATTATTAATTTAATATAATGTTAGTACATTACTTTTTAACAATTGTTATTGAAGTCGTTTCCGAAGTCAATAATAAAAACTTGTAAGGTTAAAATGAAAAACAAAATAAGAAATACGTGTTACATTCTATTAGTTTCCAAAATTGTATGGAAAAAAAATGAATTAAAAACCACTTACTCAAATTCGAATAACTCATGGACAGTTGACACATGGACAATCCGAATAAGCTAAAAAGGCTTGTCGCAGTTGGAACAATTATTATTTATTTCAGTACATGATGACATGATGTTATATGATATGTTATTATTTATTATAGCTGCAGCTGAATATAGTTAGCATGGCGTGTTGATGTATATAGATGATAAAAGAATACTATCTTCACTAGGACACTAAGATACTAGATACCACGGACTAAGATATAATCACAGATTTAAAATTATTATTTATTATTTAATATTTATCTGTGGATATAATGGACTGGAAACACGATTAAAGATATTTTTAATCATGACTGGAAACGAGCAGTTTATCAGTGACCTCGAAAATATGTACAAAAGCACGGTTTAAGATATACTGGTTGCACAACTCTATACTCCGGCCCACGAGAGTCCATATGTCAGAACGCGTCCGTCACTGCGCATCGGCACGTTGCCGAATAGTGGGAATGGCATCATGGTGGGAGAAAACAGACGTCACGTATTACTATATGAATGCGCGGTTTACGTATGGACTCTCGTGGGCCGGAGTATACAAAATAAATGGACCCTCTCATAATTTTGTTATCATAGAATGAAGGGGAACGCATTATTTTCCCGAAAATAAATAAACCGAACGTTAGTAAATCCATAAATTAAATTTAACAGAAAAATATAATGACAGAAAATAAAATTACAGAAAATAAAATACTGGAAATTAACGTTCCAGAATTGTTTTCATATTGAAAATAAAATGAACATTAAATATGTATACAGAACTTTAATCCCAGAAAGTGAAAAACCTGAGATTATAATCACAGAACGTAGTTATACAGAAAGTGATAATGTCAACCATAAATTTCCAGAAAATTAAATTCCATAAAGTTTAAAGCCTGAAATTATAATCACAGAACGTAGTTTTACAGAAAGTGATACTGTAGATCATAATTTCCCAGAAAATTAAGTCTCAGAAAGTGAAATTTTAAATTACGTATAGGTACCTATATATTATTTACGTATATTTACGTATAGGCTATATTTTGTGATATATATAGGTGCACTATGAGAGGGTTTTAAAACATTTCAAAGCCCCCCCCCCAACATTACTCACAGTGTTAAGCTTCTTCAATATTATTATAGTAGGGTTCATCTGCCCTCAAATTTTAAACGTCATTTGGTGTCTATGGCCTTTATAGCAGCTATATCAAACCCTTTAATAATGCTTGTTGTCATCAATCATCATTTTGGAAACTACATTTTATTCACATTTTTTTCCAAGTCAACTTATTGCATTGATATTAATTTCCAAGTTTTACCTTTGTTCCTATTTACATTCGTCGAAAGACATTTGTTTCAATTGACATCCATTCAATTATATATCTTCTTACATATAGCTTTGTTCCGATGAACGTTTGTTGTTTCCATAATTTATTTTTTCACAGGATTTATTAATTTATTATACAAAACATTTCGAACAAATGTTCATTCGCATATAATGGTCTTGGAGTAAAGATTAATCAGAAAATAAATGCCCGGAAAAACATTTGAACTGCATTTTTTATTTATTCATAAGCCTCACACTTTAAACTTATACATTATAAGGTATCATTAATATGGTATATTGGTATATTATGCTTATAGGAACTAGCAAAGTAATCTCAAAGGGAGGTTGTTCATATTCATATAATGCTAGGTATTCAGTAGGTATTCTACCTAGTAAGTAGCCCCTCACTCCACAAAAAAAAAACAAATAACAAAACATTATTTATGTACCTACACAATATTAATATATTAATATTTAAGTATGTTTCTTATTCTTTTTTTGTAATTCTAATTATATACTGACATTATACATTTTTTATTGACTTATTATTGTTATTCATTGGACTATTTTAAGGAAATATCTTGGCAACTCTTGTGAATTAAAATGCTCAAAGACAAAAAAAATATATATCTGTCTAATATTTTAGACAGGCGTTTCTCAAAACGTCATCATAGGTGGTACGCGAAAAAAAATATCCCATTATAAAAAAAAATTGAATTGATCATTATTCACATTAGATATAACCTATTATTATTTACCATTTGATTTATTTGATATTAGCAGGTTTTAAATATATCGTCATATCGACTACGTGGAGATCATTTGTAATCGTAGAAATAATTATTAAGATAATGATAATCTCCATCCTACCTACAGATTATAAATTTAAATTTAAATCGATACATTTTGGTCAAGTGGTACATGAATATTCTCAAACAGTGTAGGTGGACAGGTGGTAAGTACTCAGATATGAAAATGTTCAGAACTGCTGTTCTATATCAACCACGACTCGCGAGTAGGTACCTATTTCGTTTAAATTTGGCAAAGATTATTTTTTGTATACAATGATTATTTTTATTGAAAATCTATTCTAAACATATTATTAGTAGGTAATTATTATTTATGATTGTAAATTAGTATTTAGTAATTACTAAAGAGTGGACTTTAATTTATTAGAAAACTGAAATATATTTTCTATGAAATGTAAGTTATGCTTAATAATATGCGCTGTAAAACATAAAAAATAGTAAAAAACTTAAAGATTTTTTTTTTGTTTCATACATTTTTTATTATCAAACCGTTACAAAAAAAGAACAATAAGAACAATTTATGGTAGTTAATAGCTAAATAAAATAAAAATAAAAATACTTATTGATTGAAATGATGAACAGACTGCAGAGGCCTCCCAGCGGAGGTATACTAAGATATATTGATATAACTAAGTATATTTGTCATTAAATGATATTAATTATTGTGAACCTTGTTTTAAATTTTCAATCCTTCGCTATAAAAGTTGAACATTTTATAAATTGTTTTTAACCACAAAATAATTGTTAAATTTTAAATTTGATACATTTTGTCAAAATTTGAATTTTAAATGTTTATAAACAAAAAATTGTGACTATGTATTTTTAATATTTTTCAACTGCTATAGTAACATATATTATGAGCCTAATGCGTCATTTAAAATTTAAGTTCAGTCCACCACAGCTGCAGGTGACCATTTCATTTTTCTACTTATTGCATGATGATGATGGTTGGTGGAGCTAACAGTCGCGGTGCCAGAAATTTAGTACCTACCAGATGGGCCAGACTGAGGCCAAAATGTTTACTTCATACATTATATAAAACAATATCTAGTAGTGGCAGGCTTTTGCGCAAGTGCCGGCCAGTAACAGGGTTCAAACCCCCATTGCCTCAATTTTTTTTTACACTTCGTCGTTTAAACTTACTAAAACAATGATTTGTAAACATGATGTATTAATTGTATTTTTTTTTAATAATTAATAAATATTTTTTATACTTAAAAAATTACACCCAATACTCAGCAAACCATCAGACATTAATTGTAGTATAATTGAGTATACCTATTACGTAACTATGATAAAACATAACTATAAATTACAATAAAAATATTATATGTTGTAATACCAAACAAATATACAACTTACGCAATGAGCATTCTTTTTTTTAAAGTATTTACTAATTACTTATTATTTTCGTATTCAGACGCTGGTGAACACACGTCGCCTATGTGCTATCGGCTATGGGCTACGAGGTTTGAGTGCATAGTGCATTTAGTTTC
>NC_042494.1:78436712-78440720 GCF_005508785.2 Acyrthosiphon pisum
TGATTTATTTTACATTTTAACTTTTAAGGGGATTGCAGTACAGGTATTTTTCGCCAAGTATTGACATGTGCGTGAGTGTGTGACAATTACATCCGGCGGTGGTTGTCCATCGCGGCATTACAGTGATTCCCGGAATCGACATGGCCCAAATGTTAATGGCATGTGAATTGCCTAAATATTACTCTTTAAAACATGATACGCTGGAGCCCCCTTAATTTTGGTGTGGGCAACGGGGGCCCAAGACTTTATAAGGTGAGCCTGGGCGTACCCTGACCCACCTCTGGCGCTACCACTGGGAGCTAACCACCTATAAAATACATTTAAATTTTTTTCTCAATTTGTGGTTATCGTTGTTGACCACCATGGCACCATAACTGTTTAGTTCATACACCACCAGACGCCATGCATTTATTAATATTTATTACTATTTAATAATTAATACTAGGCAGTGCCGTAACCAGTGGGTGGGCACTGGGGGCACGTCCCCCCCCCCCCCCCCCGAAATATTTTTTAGTTTGTTTTATATTATATATTATATGTTTGATAAAAATTAAAAGTTAACGTTGTCGAAATGAACCATTTTGAAGTGGTGGGATTTAGGAAATATTGTACATCCATCGTTAGTACTATATCTATGTGTGTAGTGACTGATCATTAGTGCGTGCGAGTTCCCCGAACGCTTTATGTAATTTGATAAACGACGGCTTAGATTATTGAACCCCAGTAAAGTACATACGCGCAGTAACGTCACTATATTTTGTGATAAAAAAATGTTCAACTTGCATGTGCCACAAAACTCCCAAAAAGTGGAAGACAAAGTCACCCAGTACCAAAAGCCCTTTTGGCTATTTTAATTTTGAAAACATATATTTGAATTCTTTAATCTCTTTTCTAGATTATGTAGGAAATGGATGCATGATCTGTAGTATTGTTTAATTAATATTATAGTACCAGAGTAATTTTATTTTTATTTTTCCAAAATTCACTTTTAATTTTGAATTACTAAAAAATAAAATCGCTTCCAACAAAACACACAAAAAGGAGAGAAATTGTTGTTTCAAAAAAATGTTTTTTTCGAAATTCAAATTGGATTTCTGGAAGTATATTTTTTTCCGCTTATTGATCTAATTGCACGAAAAAACTACGAGCTTTCAACAACCCTAATATAGTCTTGTATTTTTGTTAGTAAATTTTAATAATAATCGAACCAAAAATGGAATGTTTTGTTTACAACACATTTTGATATAATGATAATAATATTGATGAATACATTAACCTAAGGTTTACAATAATATTAATACATTGTTAGGTATATTAAAATGTAGCCAATGTATGTACCATAGGTAGGTACTTGTTAACATAAATATAATATAGGGCATGGACCAATTGCGCCTAAAACATAATTTTTATTTTTGGGTTAATATACCAATTGCACCGCATATATTTTAGGGTCAGTGTACCAATTGCGCCTCTTATATTTTACGGTCAATATACCAATTGCGCTTGTATTCAAATTATATTATTCTAAATTGCTACCTATGCTCAAATTATTATTTAAAAAATTATTATTATTCTTAAAACATGCAAAATACAAATATTATCATTACCTTAGGCCCGTTTCAAATGGACGCGTATCATACGCGATGTATCGTACGCGCGCGTTTTCATTTTACATTAAGTTCATACGCGCCAAACCGGCGAGGGAAACGCGCCATCGTCGGAGTGGCGCGTATGAATGTCAGTAGAAGTAGTTTAAGAAATTTAATATTTAATTCAACATGGAATTTACAACAATGTTTAGCCACAATGGCAAACAATATTAAAAACCACGTTAAACAGTGACTATAAAATATACATATTATGCAGGGACAAATAAACAACAGAAATACATAATTTTTTTAATTAGTGAACAAGGCTTCAACAGCTTAGGTTATTAGCCTATAATTTTAACAATATAAACATATATGAAAATATTAATATTATATTAAATACATAATTATATTTAAATAATAACACATAGGTTAATATGATGTAGGTACCGATATAATTTATGTTATCGAATCGACACTCCTATAGTCCTATAATGTATATACGTACTTATAGGTATATAAAATGAATTGACGCAGTTTGTATAATGTATCTTTTTGATTTTGTCGCAGATTGTATAATGTTAAATTTTTATTTGTAGCAGTTTACATATCGAATTTTAGAAAAAGGTTAATTTTTCCACAGTTTACCATCTCCCCTTCCTACATATTACACCCCTATTTCATAATTTTTAGATTAACTAAATCCCACCTAAAAAAAAAAAAATGATAGTGGTGAATTGAGTCACGTCTAAAATATTGAATGTTAAATTAATAATAAATAAAAATATCAATATTCAATAATAATTATAATAATAATAACAATTATAATATTATCCGGAATATTATCTAATAGGTATCTAATGTAAATTTTAAACAGGTAAATATTTAAATGATACAGCTTATTAAAGTCAAGTTTAGCTATTTTATTATTCTATTATAATTCGTCATTAAATTTTATCCTAATAATTTCTCTTTTTTGATTTTGTGTTTTGGATATTTGAATATTTGGAGTTATATAAGTTCATCAATAAAAGTATGAATATTTGGATGTGTGGTATAAAATAAACCATTCAACTTTTGGTGAAATGATTTACAATTATTTGCTGTACGATTTTATGTTGTTAAAAATTCAGACCAAATAGGTGAGAATGTAGAATCTGAACCAGTCATGCAATATTACTTCAATATTAATTTTGTAATAATATTATCTTCAATAAAACAATTATGAACATCTTACTCATCTTAGGACTTAAAATTGGTAATAACCAAAACAGTATCCCAATGCAATAAAAAATTACTACAACTGAGTTTTTTATGTTGATGTTATTACTTATATTACCTCTATATCTTATTAGTGTTATACTGTTATTAGTTATTAAACTGGTAAAAGGAAAAACATTTTTTCTCATATTGGAACATTTTGTTTTAGTACTTGGTGAATATTTACATCATAAAATTAATTTTTAATGAAAACTAGAAGGAGCTAAGTAATTTGGAGCAGTCATATAATTTATAATGCTATATTATTTGACAAATATTATAAAATCAGTCATATAAGTTGGAACAGTACTTGTCATTTATTTACCGATTACACGTATTTTTTTATTTCTTTTTTGTGTAAAGTCCCGATTTTTTCAAACCATTTCAAATTTAAATTTTTTAGTATCAAGTATTCATGTCCTGTTGAATCATAGAAAATTGGAAATCTTAAAGATCGGCCCGTTCTTGTGTGGGCCATTTTAATATTATTAAACGATCACAAAAAAAGCAAACTTTTCTACATTACCGGACACCACTTTTTTTGGCCAAATATTTGGAGGGACTACTTTTATTTTAGAAGTTTAGAAAAAATTCTTAAAGTATTAAAGCCATACACTATAGACATTTTGCCGGAAAGTTTATGTCCGGGAAGGTCAGGAAGGCCTTCGGGCTAAAGTTTAGTCACTAAACTGACAGTGTATGGTTAATGATATTATGCGCAGGTTGGTATAGGTACATAACTTTAAAAAAATTACTTATTTATGTAGTACCCAAAACCCGTAACCCACAAAACATTTTACACGGTTTTGAACACGAAACCGACTGAAATCCCAAGAAACTAGAAATAAAGATGTTTGTCACACGACTAAGTAAAAATAATTAAAATGACTAATGAGAATTAATGAACTATTGACTAATAAATAATATAATATTGTATCTATCAATTGTTAATAATTTATTTAATAAATTATTAATTATTAGGTAATTTTATTTAATATTTTATTTATTTTAATATTATTTATTAGGTAATTACTAATTTCATCTATTCTGTGGTATGGTTGCCCACACGGACTAAGATATAATCTTTTTTCTATGTATACAGGACTGGACACGAGATGAATATTGTGGTTACGAAATGTATTATAACAGGCGGAGTGTG
>NC_042494.1:78441187-78459763 GCF_005508785.2 Acyrthosiphon pisum
GAAAATATCCCCCCGAACTCCGCCTGTTGTACTCATAGATAATATAAGAAATTCTTATATTATCTATGGTTGTACTCACGAACTACTACATGTAGTAGTTCGTGGTTGTACTACATTTCGTGGTCAAACCCCCACACCCTCCAACCATGTCGTGTCCAGTCCTGTATATCTTAGTCCGTGGTTGCCCATCGACGCATGATTCTCATACTTGAAAAGTGTCTACTGAAATGAATCTCTATAATCAGTATTAAAGTTAAATTAAACAGCTGGAAACTTAAGCACTAGCGCTTATATGTCATAGTGGCTATCACGGAACTACAATTTACATTTGAAAGGTAATTTCATTTAGAATCACTACAACAAATAAGCGCTAGAGCGTACATTTCCAGCTGTTTAATACTGATAATGGAGATTCATTTCGGTAGACACTTTTCTAGATTCGATGGGCAACCATACTATCTTTAATCGTGGTAAAAACTACTTGGAATTATAACATCCTTGAGTTGATTATCAAACCTCGTGTGTTTTCAAATGAAATCACTGTTATGTTTTTTTCCGCCACGATTATTAGCGTCAGGTTTGTTTTCCTAGCACTTCATTGTTTTATCTTTATTCTACCTAACATAAATGATTAAATTGTAATTTTGTTTTATTTCCTATACATTCTGAATTAACTTTTAATTAATTTATACTTCTAATCAAATAGTGAATATTGGAATGTTTCCGTTCTAGGTACTTCGATTTGTTCAAATTTTAAATTTAAACACTTAAAGATGGATAAGTATGAAGGTTGGGGAACAACCGAAAAAACTGAATTGTACGTATTTTTTCACGTTGCCTATTTTAATTTGTACATATTCTTGTATTTTCAAAATTGGTTTATTTATATATAATTTTTACTCTGTTTTAGTTTGTCAAAATGTCATGAATTTGTTAAAAATTCTAAATCTGAATTTTCATTAACAATTACAACTAATGGCAATCCTACTGGTATGTTGAAACTATTTAAAGTTTAATTTTATCTTAGCATTTATTTTAGTACTAAATTATTCAAAATAAATATATATTTTTATCTGGTTTTTCTGTTCAATTACCTAATTAGGTTCAAAATATAAATTTGTTTAATTTAAAACTCATTAATTTGTATTATTAATGTTGTAAATTATTGTTTACAGATTTGGCTAAAGCTATTCTTTCATTGTTGATAGCATGTATTAAAGGAAAAATAAAAACAAACCTTGGTTTATCTATTTTAAGTGATCTAGTAAGTATAGTGATTGTACCATATTTGGTATTAGCCTATTCTAACCTCCATCATTAACTTTATGTTTGTGAGTCCTAAATAAATTTATGAAATACATTTTTCTATTTATAATTTAAAGCTTAGTAATATTACGTTTAAAAATATTTTATAAGAATTGAGTTTGTTATTGATGATTTGTATGTATGTTTTTAGTGTTCAAATGAAGAAATAGCTTCTGTTGTAATGGATGTCTTCAATTACTTAGATACTGACACAGCCCTTTCAGATAACGGAGGACCAGAAAGAGAATATTTTGGAAATTTTGTCAAAGAATCGCAAAAGGTTAATATTTATTATTTAATTAATTTTGAATAATTATTTAATATAACATGTCTTTTTTTTTAGTTATTGACTGACAAATTACTTAAAGAACGATTAGAAATTGACTCGTTAAAGGATATAAAGTTATTAAATAATATTTTTTCTACAAAATTTATTAAAATTAAAACTAAACTTTTGTAAGTTATTCATTTTTTAAATTAAATTTATTAGTGCCTATGAACTCAAATATTGATTTAACTTTCTATTTTTAGCTATAAACAGCGAAAATATAATTTATTTCGCGAAGAATCTGAAGGCTATTCTAAATTAGTTACTGAATTAAATTCCGATAATATGGATCCTAAAATCATGGTTGAAATTATTAAATCATTGATTGGTTGCTTCAACTTGGACCCAAATCGTGTGTTAGATATAATTTTAGATTCGTTTGAACACCATACAGATAATAAAGCCGAACATTTTTTTATTCCATTACTACATGATTATATGCCTGAATCACAGAGGCTAACTGAAGTATTGGCATTTAAATTACGACAAGTGAATAATTTAACTCGTTCATCTTACAGATTGATCGCTTTATTAATTCAATACAATTTGATTGGACTGGATAACATTTATCCTTGGGTAAATTACACTATGGTTATATTATATTAATTTTCAGTTATATATTATAAATTTTTGTTTTTCAGTTAACTCCAGATGATAAAGATATTAAAACAAATTGGGAAAAAGATATAAAAAATGGACAAGATTATTTGAGGAAAGCATCAAGTATGATCATAACAAAAGCACCGGAATCTGAAACTTCTGATGATAATATTCAACCTAAAGTATGTTTTAATTTTTTAATTTTCATTATTATGTGTGTTACATATTATAATTTTACAATTTTAGCCTGAAGAAAATCAAAAATTTTGTTTGTGTGAAGCTATGTTAGAAATTGGGGATTGGAATACTGCTCAAGTATTAATTAAAAGATTTCCAGAATACTATGCTGTAGAGTATCCTCCTATCGGTGATGCACTTTGCTCTCTTATTAATCAAGTCATTAAACCTGTTTATAATCAGTAAGTATTATGATTATCTTGTATAAAATGTAGTTGTTATTTTAAATTGTCATTTGGCATATTATAGGGTTTTTAATCTTCACTCAAAATCTGTAAAATATTCAACTGATGATCAGCCAAATTCACGTTCTCTTAAACATGTTTTAACACTAGAAGAATTTCATGATGTAGTCTTACCTATGTTAATAACATTAGGTCCTGGACTACACCGTGATCCTGTTCTTATGTTTAAAATTGTCAGAATTGTTAGAGAGGCATTAACTAATGTATGTATTTTTAAATATTATATTTTTAATTCAAATATTAGTAAATATTTAAAACATGTGTAATTTAGGAAGGAATTAAAAATAAAGATTATACTCCATCTGAAACGGGTTTTTATTTTGACACATTATCATTATTAGATCGTGTCTTATTACCTACTCTTTCATTAGCAGAAGGAAGTAGTATTTCAGAACATCTGTGGACTTTATTGCAACTTTATCCTTATCACTGCAGGTACTTGTAATTAGTAAAATTAATTTGAAATTGTTCTTATTATAATCAATTATTATTAGCTTTATTAAATTGTTTCATATAATAAAGTTTTTTTATTTATTTATTAAAAACAGGTATGCTCTTTATAACAGTTGGAAAAATGATACACATAAATATCATCCAAAATTATTAACAAAGAAAGTTGATGTACAGAAAAAAGCCAGATCTGTAATGAAACGTCTTTGCAAAGATAATACCAAACCATCTAGTCGTGTTATTGGAAAAATATCACATTATGCACCTGGTTATTTATTTGATTATGTAAATACTAAATTTAATATATTTTGGTTAATATTTAATGTTATTGAACTAAACTTAATGCCAGATGTCATCATATAATTTAAGATACTGGGACAAATTCAAGTATTTGATAATTTGGCTAGCATTGTGGTTGAATGCTTAAAGTACATGACAAGTTTGTCGTTTGATGTTCTTGGATATTGTATTGTGGAAACATTAGGCAAAAGTGGCCAAGATCGAGTTAAACATGACGGTACTTCCATTTCAGTGTGGCTTCAAAGTACAGCATCATTTTGTGGTGCCATATTTAAAAAACACCCTGTAGAACTTACAGGAATTCTTCAATATGTAGCCAATCAATTAAAAACAGAAAATAGGTATGAATATTAGATAAAAATTTTGTGAATTATTATTATAATATTATTCACTTATAAATTTAAATTTCTGTAGTTTGGATCTTCTTATACTTAAAGAAATTGTGTTGAGAATGGCTGGTGTTGAGGTTATGGAACAAATAACTCCTGATCAAATTGAAGCTATGTCAGGTGGTGATTATCTAAAAACTGAGGTAAGAAAACATGAAGACTTTTTCTTTTATACATAACTAAATCTTAATCACTATTTTACTATTTTAGGCTGGTTACTACAATCAGATTAGAAATACAAAAAAATCATCTATTAGACTGAAAGAATCATTATTAGATAATAATTTGGCTGTTGCTTTATGCCTGTTAATTGCTCAACAAAGGCATAGTGTTATTTATAAAGAACATGAATCTATTCATATCAAACTCGCTGGGCAGCTCTATGATCAAGTATGATAATTATTTATTATGTATATAAGATAGGTTATTTATTAATAAAACATTTTTTTGTGATCTGAGAGTCATAGTTGTGGCAATCTCACAAATGTAATGATATAAATTATTCAGTCAATATCACAAATTAAGGCCATTAAGCGGACATGATAGTTGATAATTTTTATTAAATTTATGCATTATTGTGTTCTCAAGTGGCAGGGGGCTAAGTAGTTTTAACCCCCCCCCCCTCCCCCCTTCAAACTATATAATAAATAGTTCATACATCTTAAAATTCATACATTTAAAAATTGTTAATATTGTTTTAACATTTACCTTTTGGCTATACTAGCACTAGAGTTGAAAAAAGTTTAAACAACCCTGAATATATAACTTTTATCATCATTATATTTTCTGGAAATACACCACACATTCAACTGCCACATTGTATACTACAGTGTACAGTATACTTTTTATGCATATGTTATTCATGTTTCTCAATCATAACAAATAACAATGATATTACTTTTGTAGTGCCAAGACACATTGGTTCAATATGGTACATTTTTGGGGTCTACATTTTCAATGGAAGAATATATCAACCATTTGCCATCTGTACATGATTTACTTGATCAACATCATGTTCATATGGATGTTGCATTTTTTCTAGCTAGGCCTATGTTTAATCATTCCATTAATGTAAGTATTATTTTTTTCTGCTTAATTAAAAAAAAAAAATAGGAATATATTTATAATTTATTTTAGACTCGTTTTGATGCTTTGCGTAAAGCTGACCCTAATGCAAAAAAATCCTTAGCTGTGCGGCAAAATAAGTATGCAGAAGCTCATAAAGAAGTGATGTCATCTATTGTCAAATCTGTTGTTCCACTCCACCCTGAAAAGGTGTGGGAAGATGTGTCACCTGGGTTTTTAGTCACATTTTGGTCATTGACCTTATATGACTTATGTGTTCCAAACGAAGCTTATAAACGAGAAATAAATAAACTTAAAGCTCAGTCTTCAGCTATGGGAGATTCTAAGCAAGCGGTGAGTTTTTTGTAAATCATATTTATAAAAAAGGACCAACGCGAGACACATTTTTTCATAAACCATTATCATGACAATTTTTTTTACATAAATTTAAGTTATAAAAACAAAGTTTTTCTATTTTTTATCATAATCATTTTTACGTTTTTAATGACAAAATGTATTTGTAATTTCTCATTTCATAGAAGAATATTTTTTGACTACTTTGAAATATAAAAAAGCGGGCAAGTGGATGTCGCTCTGCTGTAACGTAGGTTATAAGTGGGTCACTGTAATGGATGGTATTAAATTTGAATTCAATGATATAGTATCACTGTTAAGACATTAACGATTCTGAGCGGAGACGGTTTGTCAGTGTGGATATTTTATGTTATATTTAATATTTATAATGTTATTACTTATTATTAAGTTTTTGCCGGCCAGACGCCCAGACTATCCATTTTTAATTTGTTCTTGTCCATATACATGTATACAATCGCGGTATGCTTTAAAAGCTGATCATGTTCTAACATCCGTTAAAAACAATGTGTTAGATGAAGGAACCAAATTTGGTATCTGTTTTTAACTTAACATGTTGCGGTGTGTTTAGTTCTTATCAGTTAACGTATCTATTTTCACCTGTATGTCTGTGATCAGTAAAAATAATAGTGTGAACCACCCTCGCTACTACCTCTGATTAAATTACCTTTATTAATAAAAATAACTAACCATAAATTGATTTAATCTTATAAATTACTGATTTAGTGATAAATGTTAATTATGCTAATTTTGTGCAAGTATAAATTTAAATTGTATAGCTAATAGTATTTTCATTAATCATTATAGAGTACTAAAGTAAAAAAAGAACAAGAACGATTAGCTATTACCATTGCTAAATTGAACGATGAAAAGAAAAAACAACAAGAACACGTTGAAAAAATATTCTTTATGTTGAATCAGGTAAAAATATTGTTTATTTATACATATATATTTTCTAAAATATGTGTTGATATATTTTCAGGAAAAGGATTCCTGGTTTTTATCTCGTTCAGCTAAAGCAGCAAAAAACGAGACTATTACTCAGTTTTTACAGCTGTGTTTATTTCCCCGTTGCATTTTCACACATATGGATGCTATGTATTGTGCTAAATTTGTTCAAACATTACATTCATTGAAAACAGCTAATTTTTCAACTCTTTTATGCTATGATAGAGTATGGTTATATTAAGCATTTAAGACTGAATATAAACTATAAAATTATATTTAATTTTGTTTTTTAATTTTTAGTTGTTTTGTGATATAACATATTCAGTAACACTCTGTACAGAAAATGAAGCACATCGTTATGGTATATTTCTTAACGAAATGTTGAAAAATGTAACTCGTTGGCATTCAACCAAGGATATATTTGAAAAAGAATGTGCTACATATCCTGGCTTTGTGACTAAATGTAAGAATAGTGATCAATTTGTTCAATCTAGTAATGATCATGTAGGATATGAAAACTTCAGACATGTTTGTCATAAATGGCATTACAAGATTACTAAAGTGAGTTGAATCAAGTGAAGAAAATGTTTCGAAATGTGTAATAATAAATTATAATACAATTTTTTTTTACACTACATTTATATGTATACAAAATTAGAATATATGAAATACTTATTTTGTTTATTAGGCTATGATGGTTTGTTTAGAGTCAAAAGATTACGTACAAATTCGTAACTCGTTGATTATTCTCATTAAAATTGTCAATCATTTTCCGGTTTTGGCAAAATTAGCTACATTAATTGAAAAAAAGGTAGAAAAGGTAAGAGAAGATGAAAAGGATAAACGACAAGATCTCTATACTTTAGCAACATCTTATTGTGGACTACTCAAAGGTAGAGCTAGTCAATTTCTTAAGGACAGTGATTTCCATCTGGTCCACGAAAAGGTATAATTATTTTTTCATCCTATGAAGCTTGTAATAAACAACGCAATTCATTTTTACAGGTAAGTCAAATAAAAAACATTGTTGATAATAAGTCTGATGTAACAAAAAATAATCAATCTATTAAGAAAAAAGATGAAGATACAGTTCCTGAAGCCAAAACCCCACCACTGCCTGTTATTAAAGTTATTAATGGAACATCATCAACAGGTAAACACAAAGTTTGAATTTTTTTTTTCTTGAATTTTATTCATACTTGTTACTATAATCATATTATAGAATGGGTTGAAGCTGAAAAAAAGATTATTGATAACAAAGCAAAAACAGAAAAACGACCTATCAAAATCACAAATGCTGAAAAAGTCAAGTGTGTATATAAAGAGTATATAAATATTTCTCGAAATTTATAATTGTAATCTTAATATTTTATTTTTTACATTTCTTTAGTGAAAAAGTCATAGTACAAGAGAATATCGCAGAAACTTTGAAGGAAGAAAAATCTGATGAATCAAATGAAAAGAAAAGAGAAAAACGACAAAGAGAAGATAATATTGACAGAGTAAAAGATTCTTACGTAAGTTTTTAATGTTAACTATTTTAGATTTCATTATGAGGATAATATACTTTATGATGTTTTGGTATTTATTTTATTAATTAGACTGATGTAGCCAAAACACAAATACTTACTGCTGGTCCAGGCAATCAACCTGCCAATAATCATAATAAAGTTCAGATCCCGAGGATTAATTTATCACAAATATCGATTAATATTGTAGATGTGGCGAGTAATGGTTCTCACACTGCTGACGAAAAAGGTAAGAAATAAAGTACAATAATTAAATAGTGTTAAGGCTCCCAGTGCCAATGTAATTTTGTCCCCAAAAATTTGCTCTCTATATATCGCCGCTTTACATTATTTTAATCTCAAACTTAATAATATGTCTTCAAAAATAAAAAAAAAGCTTTTTTTACTACTTAATTATCTTATAGCATAATTTTAAATAAAATAAAAATCAGAACTTCAATATGCTCTGTAGAAAGTTTTCTTCTTTTTGAATCTGTTATCAAAAGCTGACAATTCTACAAGGCCTGAGAATTTTTCCTGTGAAGTAATTTTTTTTAGATATAATACATATATTAACACTCCTCCCTAAAATAAGTAACTATTGGGCAGTAGATTAGTGGAAAAGTATTACAATTATGGTGGCAACTAAAATATAAAATATAATTTTCAAATTTTGTAGAATTGTTGAAAATTTGAAAAACTGGCATCAAGCTTTAATTAAAATTAATCAAATATCTTGAACTAATTATACTTTGTTGGGTTACACAAGATTACCTTACAAACATTCATTATTGTTAAATATCAAACAGTTTCTTAAACATTTTAATTCATGATTTGTCCATTTAATTTTAATGATATGTTGAATTATACAAATGTATGTGGTGTGCATGAACTTAATAAATAAAAATAGAATATTAGAACATTTTTTTGTTGTTTTATGATTCATTTAAATTAATCTTGGTTACTTGTGTTTAAATATTTGTTGTAGTATTTAGTAATATTTTATACATAAATATTTATTTCAATAACTTAGGGAAACATCAATACTAAGTACAAGCATTTATAATAGAAGTTGTTATACATTTTCTCATTTAATGTACATTTTGTTTGTTACTTGGTTGACATATCCTTTTATTCAGGAGACTTCAAAACAATACCCTTAAAATGCAAATTTTGACAACTAATTTAGATGAATTCATAAGAATCATTATTACTACACTGTATCGCAGTGGTTCTCAACCGGTTTGTCACAAAGTAATGTGATGTGTGTCGCCAAAAAAAGTTATTTTTATCGTATGTATTTAAAGTATAAATATGTGACATTATTATGGCGTTATGATGTAGTGGTAAAAACCACTGATAAGAAATACAAATGTGATGACAGTTTTATTCTCAATTTACTTATAGTTTTATTATTTACTTTTTCAAAAATCCATGAATTGTTTTGAGTGACGCCTTTTTAAGAGAACGCTAACCTAACCTAACCTATACAGCCTTTTGTTGTCTCCGTCTTACAAGTGCATAGCATAACAAATTTATACTCGGCAGATCACCTTTAGCTCTGTTAGTTTAAAAGTTAGAGTGAATCGGCCTTAATGAAACTTGATGTTAAGAACATTATCTGTGTTTGTGTGTGGGTTTTTTACAATAGTTCAAATGTTTAGTGTGTGTATAATATAGCGTACATTATAAATACTCATAACTCACTTAAAAATTAACCGTAAAAACACAGGTATTGTTTTTATTACCACAGGTATTGTTCTATATTATGTTTTATAATAGGCCAATTCACTGTAATTTTTAAACTAACAGAGTTAAACGTGATCTGCTGAGTATAAATTTGCTGTTAAGCACTTGTAAGACAGAGACAACAAATATCTGTGTAACGTCCTCTTAAGGATCTAAACTAGTGTGTTGTTGTAAAAAAAAAGGTTGAGAAGCACTACTGTAGTAGTGTATAGCTTTGAAATAAGGTTTTTATATAATTGCAAACTTAATATTATAGATAAAAAATGTTCATAAGTAATTAGTGTATAATCTATAAACATAAAATGTTACTGTGTAGGATATAAATTAAGTTATGGTATTTTAAATTTAAATGGTTTATTTTTTTTTTTCAGATATAAAACGAAAAAAATTGGACACCAGTCCAATTACGAAGGTAAGAACTGAAGTATGGAGCCAACATAATCACAATTCCATTCCTCCTGATATTCACAAAACAAATAATAAGTAGTCTCATCTCTCAAACAAATTGCTCAAGCAGCTTAAATTTATGGTGTTTTGAGTTTCACCTGAATGATGTTTCCTCAATAATTTGTTATTACTACAATTATTACTGATATTTTCGAATATGTATTGAAATTGGTTGGTTCAAACACAATGGAACAATGAATAGCTGTTGTAGCTGAACACCTACTTTCGACGAAGATTGAAGAGCAACCTTGTCTTTTATTTACACTACACTTATTTACCATCTGCGTTAGTAAATTAAATATTGTTATTCAATCCCTTTAAATAAATAAAATTTTGGTTGATGTTTTCGTGTTTTTGGAGAAAAAAAGAAAAGAAATTGTTAACTATAGCTTATATACTTTGGTAATATGGTATCGTATATATATTTTGTTATTTTTTGGTTTGCATTTTCGTTATCCTTTTTAACTCACAGCAGCTCATGAAGCATAATCCTGACGTCAAATCTGAGACAAATGGTTCAACTTTGATAGAGAAAAAAGATAAGAAGATTAAAAAATCACAATCTGCTGATTCAACATCACTAAAGGAAACTCGGAAAGATCGTAAACTAAGCCGCAAACGAGTATGTATAATTTGATTAAAAAATCACTAATATAGTTACTATTATAGTGAATTAATAATAATTTTTTTATTTTAGCATGAACGACGTGAAGAAACTACACCTGAATTAAAGAGACGTAAAGAAGATGAGAAACGTATGTTGATATTGAAATTCTGAAATTATTTTATTATGTATTTAAGAGGATGTTAGCACACTATTTATTTAATTTTTCTTACACACGTGCAACATAGAAAATTTGCATTCACCAGAATCAATTTTGTGTTTTTAGCTTTAATACAGTGTGTTCCGCTTAATGTGATCACTGGTTTATAGAATCAACTGTTTATTGGAATCAAAAATAAAAATTTCAAACCAGATACTATAGTGAAAAAAAAAATGCATCATGGAATCAACTGGTTAAAAGAATCAAAATGGCCTGAACTAATGCGATCACATTAAGTGTTATTCATTGTATTAAAGTGAATGGACATATTATCAAACTTAAAGGAAATAATATTATCTAGTCCCTAGTGTACTTTCTAGGCTTTGTTGATATTTTAATTTTAAAATTGTAATATTTTTTGTTGATATAACTCACTTTAAAATTATAGCATTGATAAAAGCCTATGAGGTGCCCTAGATAATATTCTTAGCTTTAACTTTTTTTTTATAGGAAATTTACTTTAATATTAGTTCTACTGAACACACATTTTCTATGTTGCGTATGTTGTAAGAGTGAAAACAGAATAGTTTGTTGACACCTTCATAAATATTAATTTTTTTTACTTCTAGATGTAAAATCATCAGCTGATATTCGTCATGATGACATGGTGGGTGATAAACACCGGTCTAGTAGAGTTAGTATTTTTAATTCTTAGAAAATACTTATAATTTCAGCAGAATGTATTAATAACAGAATTTATATTCACAGGAAAAATCTCCTCATCCGAAAGAATGGTCCGAACGAACTGAATCACGCCATAAAAGATATCCTTTTTAATTATTATAATCTTAAAATAATTTAGACAGTTAAATGAGTTTTTTTAGATGGATGCAAAAATAATTAGTTAGTTGAAATAAAAACAATCTAAATGCATTGTTTAAATAGTTATCAATAAGGGTTTATAGTAGACTAAGACTGTAACTTTGGGTTCAGACCTCCCTCCCCAAAATGTTTTAAAAGTTAAAATTTTAGCAGTGAATATTGTTTATTGACTTAAGAGTAATTTTATATTTTCGTTAATGCAGTAATAATGAGAATAAAGAGTTTTATATTTTGAACATAATTTTGGCTCACTTATCGCCTCATGTTAACTATAGGAGTATATGAGAAAGTGATAATATTTATCTACTATTAACAATGTTATGATTGTCGGCAACTTGAGATTATGTTCTTCATGTAAATACTAAGGGGATAATCAATATAAAAACATTAATTGTTACCTACTAGCCACTGTCTGTGCATTTAGTTGAAGTTTATTATTATTTCTCTATTATATTTTCTAATATATTATGATTCAATCATTTTTCTTAACATAGTCATTATACGCATAGGACGGGCGATAAAAGGAAGTGATCAATTTTTTTTCGTCAACATCAACATAATTATGAATATTGTCATATAAAATTGTGAATAATTATTGTATTTTAATATTATTTCCATTGTATTTTATCATTTTTTTTTTTTTATTTTGTTTTTTTTTTTGTTTATGTGTATAAATAAAACATTTTCTCACGATTGTAATATATTTAAGATTATATACGCTCATCTAATTTAATTTTAATCAATTTTGTTAACATAAAAGTCTTTTAACAGAGATTAATATTTGGTATCAGTTATTAGTGTTAAAGGTAAAAATATAAGTTGTTTAAAAACTACGGTGTACAGTATATCAGAAAGAAAAGACCATAAAAAAAAAAAATTATGCTACTTTAACGTATGACAAAAATTGATAAAATTATAGGATTAGTAAATAGTTTTAGAAATATACCCATGTAAGCAAATTTCCAAAATTAATATTTTTAAAAAAGTTATTGCGTTCCAAATTAATTTAATCAAAAAAATATTGATATTTAAAAAAATTCTAAAAAATAAACTACTTGATTTCGTTAATCGTTCTTAAAATCAGATTCACAAATTGGCTATTTTGAATTTCTTTAAAAAAATTTAACACGTTGACTTAAATTGTTCGTGTAAAAACGTATACCTAGCGCAAGTGGCTATAAATTA
Source organism: Acyrthosiphon pisum (assembly GCF_005508785.2). Taxonomy (NCBI): domain Eukaryota; kingdom Metazoa; phylum Arthropoda; class Insecta; order Hemiptera; family Aphididae; genus Acyrthosiphon; species Acyrthosiphon pisum. The sequence continues at coordinate 78,453,962 of NC_042494.1, forward strand.
TATATAAAAAAAAATTTTTAAATTTGATTAAAACAAAAGTTTTTCCAAAAGTCAGTTCTATCTGTTACACCTTGTATACTATATTTTAAATTATAATTATAATTTATAATGATATTTCGTCAAATGTAGAGAAAATTCATACAACATGACGTATGCTGCAGGGTCGTGTATGGTGTTGGTGTACCTATATTAGTTTAGATTTGGGAGCTGTATTTTACGATATTATATTACATATTATTCGTTATATCATAATCTGTTATTATGATCAGCGCCATGGTCTTAGACGACTCTAAGGCGTTGACCTGAAAGTTGAAACTATAGACTACTACAGAGGTCAGAGATGTGTCTCTGAATAGGTAGTGTCGGCTCTAGATTTAAGTTAAATAACCAATCGGTTCCCCCATGGTCTATGGCTGGATATCCCGCGAGGATGCCCAGAAAAATTGATTTTGGTCGGACCGTGGCATGTTCTCTCGTAGTCTCGTGGAACTGAGTATAGTATTAAGCAGGATTTAAATTTTAAAGCCGTTTCAACATTTAGTGGTAAGAGCCGAACATTTTTCAAAACCCAGTTTAACCAGTTTTATTGCTTAAAGAAATGGCGGTTACCGGTTACCTTTCACCAATATAATAAAGTAATTACCAATGACTGGTTTTTAACGGTTTTCAAGTGGCTTAAATAACCACTAATCGATTTTCGGTGATATTGAATTGAGTCCGTATAGATAAAAATGTCATAACTACCTGTTGGCTGTTAAGCTGGTTACTTTGAACTTTGTACATAATATTATACCGGATACGCAACGATAACGGATATTAATCAACGGCCCCAAAGTTTGGAGTCCCCACCCCCATTGACTGTGTTGACCTTAGAATTTTATCAAGATTAATACAAAATAAAAAGTGTAAATAAATGTCATATTGCATTTGTATAGGTACTTAGCCCTCCTCCCACCATACAAAATTCCTGGCTGCGCCACTATAGGTACCTATTAATTATAAATTATTGATAATGTGTACATATAGGTATGGTTAAACGAGCAATAGAGTAACATGAGTAAAATACTATTGAATAAGAAAATCAGTTATTCTGACTTTGATTGATTCCATTCAGTTCTCATTGTATATACGAAACAAACAAGAGTGGCGGGGTGATAACAAATTTCTATAAGAAAGTCAAATTCAATTTTTATGAGCGTTTGAAGTTCAAATTTTTACAATATTGGATATTCACTCGATTAATTCTCATGTAGCGATTTTCTTATTTTGTTCTAATTTAAAAACAAATTACCGCCGTAGACACTTGAGATTTTTTTTTTTTTTATTGATCATAAATACAACTCGGCAGCATAGGCCATTAGTTTACATGTCTTGATTATTGTTTAAATGATATACATAATATTCTTATATTAACTATACAATTACATTTTATTAATTAAATTAGTAAGTTTAAGGAATTTCAAAGTTTTTCTGTTCTGGTCTGGGTTTGGTTCGAGGGTTACATCGAGGGTTTCGGTTAAGTTTAGATCCAATCGCTCTTGGTCATAAGTAAAGCATTCTGTCAGGATGTGTTCGATGCCCACAAGCTTCGCAGTTAGGAGGTTCGTTTTTTGACATGAGGTATCCATGGGTTAGCCTGGTGTGTCCGATTCTTAAACGATTTAGAGTGGTTTCGTCCTTTCGATTGAGGTTAGGATTATCCCATCTGAAGGTTGTTGACTTGATTTGGTTTAGTTTTGTGGTCTGACTATTCCAAGCTATATGCCATCTTTTTCCTATAGATGTTTTCAATACGTTTTTGAGGTCGTCGTAGGTCAGGGAGTCTAGTAATAATGTGTCGTTGTTGGAGACTGCGATTTTGGTATACGTGTCCGCAGTTTAATTTCATGCCCCGGAATTCATATCAGTATAATTTGTTTTTTTTTTGTTTCGCTTCGTCTAGTTTATTTTGGATGAGGATGGCAATGTCACTGGGGTAAGTTTTGTTTTTAATACTGTTTAAGGCGCTGAGGGAGTCACTAAGAATTAAAAAAATTGTGTACGCTGAGGTGTTTGCTATTTCTATGGCTTTTAAAATTGCCAGAGCTTTGGCAGAGAATATTGAGCACTCATTTGGAAGTTTGAATGTTAAGTTTTGGTTTTCAAATATGATTGCGATTCCAACTCCATTGTCTGCCTTTGAAGCATCGATAAATATTTTTTGAAAGTTCTTGTATTCATTAAGGATTTCAAGCACGTGACTTTTAAATATCTCAGGGGCTGTATTATGTTTGGATAGGGTGTTTAGCTCGGTGTTAATTTGGTAATTGTTTTCCCAAGGGGGAGTTGAGTTGAATTCACGTGGGATAATTTTGACTGGGGACAGTACGTTTTCATTGGTCAGCTTAACGATTTCGTTGTTTATGCTACTGTATTTGTCTCCGTCGAACCTGGTAAGTCTTGCGATGGACTCTATTCTTCTATATTGGATAACTCTATTCTTTTCAGTGTAGGAGGGGGTATGCCGGCTATATTATAGATGCTGAGTGTTGGGCTGCTGCGGAAGGCTCCTATTGCTAGTCTTAATCCGCTATTATTTACTGTATCTATCAGTCTTAGGGTTGATTTGGCTGCTGTTCTATATAATATTGACCCGTAGTTGATTTTGGATTGAATGATTGCGTTGAATATTTTTATTAGAGACTTGGAATCACCGCCCCATGAAGTATGGGATAGTATTTTGATTATTTTTAATGAGTTGCTTGTGGTTTTTTTAGGTGTTTTATGTAGGGAGACCAAGTTTGATGTTTATCGAATAAAACTCCTAACATTTTAACGATGTTATTATTGGGAATTAGGGTATCATTTAGTTTGATATTTAGCTCATTGACTCTTTTTTTTTGTAAAAGTTGAACAACAGGACTTTCCAGGGGAAAAGTTGAATCCGGTTTTACTTGCCCATTTTTCTGTTGTTGGTTGTTATTTGTAGAAAATATTGCACGGTTTGGGCCTTGTTGCTCCTGCACCAGTAGTTGAAATCATCAGCAAATAAGTTGTATTTTACTGGAGGGTTGCAGTCCTGGGTGATGTCATTAATTGCAATAAGGAAGAGTGTTACTGAAAGAGCTGAATCTTGAGGTACTCCGTTTTCTTGTGTGAATTCGCATGAAAGATGATTATTGTTTTTACTTGGAATTTCCAGTTTACAGTAAAGTCAGTTAAGGTATTAAACAGTCTACCTTGGCATAGGATTGAATTTAATTTAACAATAATATTATGTCTCCAAGTGGTGTCATATGCTTTGGCTATATCTAAGTTAATTACGCCCATAAGTTGTTTGTTTTCTAATGTTAGTTTGATTTCTTCGTTAATTTCGTATAGGCTATCCATAGTGCTTCTATTTTTCCTAAACCCATTTTGTTTTGGGGAGAAAAAAAAGGTTTTTTCTAAGTACCATGAAAGTTGATAGTTTATTATTTTTTCAAATAATTTACACATAGTATTGAGGAGAGTTATAGGTCTGTATCCATCAGTTTTAAATTGGTTTTTTTTGGTCTGAGTATGGGTATTATGATCCCTGATTTCCATTTTTTTGGCCAGTATCCCTCATTCCATATTCAATTATATATGCTGAGAAGAAATTCAAGGGTTTTAATGCTAAAGTTTTGGATAAACGCGTAAGAGATAGAATCAGGTCCAGGACTGTTGCTTTTACATTTTTTGAGTGTGAGCATTATTTCGTGTAAATTGATTGCCTTGTTGATATGTGTTTGGTCTACATGGTTTTGGTTGGCAGTATTAATTATATCTTCTTTCTCACATTTTTCTTTATGAATTAGAAGATGAGGTTTGTAGTTGTGGTCGCTACTGTTATTATAAAAATATTCACCTAGTTTGTTAGATATTTGGTCAATGTTACTTATTAGTTGATTTGTATTCATGTCCATTAGATTAATTTTTCGATGGCGTCGGAGTCCTTTTAATGATTGGATTTTGTTCCAAACTAATTTAGTGTCGGTTTTTTCATTAATGCTACTAGTAAACGTTTCCCATGACAGTTTTTTACTTGATTTTATCAGGTATTTTGATATAATAAGTTAGGGCTAACGGCTAATTATTATTTTTAATTTTAGCCGAAAAGTCAGCGTGATTGTAATAATTAACATGCGAATCGTAGTTTGCTAATGCCGTATGCGTAGGTAACATAACTATTATTCTTAGAAATTCAAAATAATAATTAGCTCTAATTTGAATAATTTTCATTAAATTTTAATATATTTTTTTTAAACTGTTTTAAAAAATACGATTAACAAAATGGCTATCTTGAAAATTTAAAAAACTTATTTGCTTAACATTTTTTTTTAATAATTTTTGAATTTTAGAAAAAAACAAATCGAATATTATGTTATTCAATCAGAATTTCCATACTTATGACTGTGAGGTAGACAAACTTATGGGGAATCTTGTATTACATTTTCAAATCTTAGATTTAAAAAGAAAATTTTTCATGAGTTTCTAACTCAAAATAATTTGCAAATTTTCGTCATTTTTACGTATTTTGTCAATATTTGAACTTTAGATGCTTATAAAAAAAATTGTGACTACGGATTTTTAATTTTTTTCATCTGCCTTTGAAACGATATAATAGGAACCTTCTATTTCCAAGCTTTTTTAACCAATAAATAAAATTGATATTTATTGATATTTATAGAAAAAAAATATAAACAACGGAAACTACAAATGTCCGTAAAATATGCTCAAAATAAGTCAAAATATTTGGAAAATGTTATGATGTATAGACAATGCTAATATAAACATCCAGTCAAAATTGCATGTACCTACGGTCATTTGTTTAAGAGTTGCACCAAAAACCAAATTCAGTTTTCTCGAAAACAGATTTTGCAGAAGAATTCCTGTTTTTCTTAATTTTTCTTTTGTTTTTCACGTTGATTTTGAAAACTACAACTTTACTTGAAAAAAAACACACACCATTGTATAACCAATATATTTATCGTTCCACTCAGAATCTAAAATATATTTATTTACTCTGATTTTATTTTTCACAATAATAGTATACCTACTATAGTATTGTGGACTGTAGTAATCACAATAAGAATCCTCGGACTACAATATTACTCACATAGTGTAAATATCACATTATTAATATTTAATTACAAATATATATACTTAAGTATAGTATAGATATACACTATACCTATATTAGGTATATATCATTGAAAAAATTAAAAATCAAGTAGAGATTAAAGAAAAATTAAATTAAAATCCAATCTCAATAATATTTATATTATAATTTATTTTCAGACATTAACAGTAATAATTTTTTTAATTATATACTATAATATTAATATATCCCCAAAATAAAATTTTAAATTTCCTAATATTATTTTGGCGATAAGCAAAATGTAAATATTAATAATAATTATTATTATTAGAAGTCGATTTTACAAGTTTTACTTATAGACACAATATTTAAAAGATTATAAAATTAAAATTAAAAATATTTCGAATAATTGATATTTCAAATAATTCAAATAATTATCAAATAAATAATCAATGAATGAATGTATAGTAGGTATCCCCAACAAAAACAAAACAGTGAAAAAAGGCCAAGTTCCAAACTCTCTCCCAAAAAAGTCGGCCTATCAAAGTAGTGAAATCTACAGTGTGGCCAAGTCAGCTATTTTTTAATTCATAACCTCAATGCACTCCTACATTAAAGAGCAACACTTCTCTTTTATTTGTATTGTTTAACACTTGGTCAGTTTCTGAATGAGGAATAAACTAGACTTGGCCTCAATGTAG
>NC_042494.1:78460131-78480147 GCF_005508785.2 Acyrthosiphon pisum
CTGACCAAGTGTTAAACAATACAAATAAAAGAGAAGTGTTGCTCTTTAATGTAGGAGTGCATTGAGGTTATGAATTAAAAAATAGCAGACTTGGCCACAATGTAGATTTCACTACTTTGATAGGCCGACTTTTTTGGGAGGGAGTTTGGAACTTGGCCTTTTTTCACTGTTATGTTTTTGTTGGGGATATCATTTATTTTTGCGGGCTTCAGCGTCGTGGACGACGTGTTGTTATTATTTATTTATTTTTTATTTTTTTATTTTTTTATTTTTATTTTTATTTTTTATTTTTTACTTTTTATTTATTTATTTATTTTTTTTAAATTTATTTTTTTACACGTCGTAGATTTTCTCTTGTAAGACCGTTTGGGTTTCTGTTGAGGAGCTGAGAAATTGGACTCTTGAGCGTTGTCAATACCAGGCAAAGATACCCAAGTACGGTCTTTTATTTTTCGTCGTCGAGACTTTTCAGATGGAATGTCTGTTAAGTCTGGCCTATACAAAGTTCTTAGACGGTTATATTCAACAATGGCACTATTCTTGGCTTTCACTTGACAGGGATCAAAATTAATTAAGTGAACTCCCTGGAGGCTCGTCACCCTGGAGAGGGCCACGTACGCTTGACCACACGAGAAAGTTGAGTTGCCAACATCCAACAAAGCATTTGGTAAACTTAATCCCTGACTCTTATGGATGGTAATAGCATAAGATAAACAAATTGGGAATTGATGTCGGTGCACATAAGCTCGGCTGATGACTTCGAACTTGGTCGGAATTCGTTCTAAGTCATACATTAAGCGATGTTCATGCGCGGGCGTACGACACTACGACCTTTCCTTTCTTGCCACCACAAACCACACCAACACGATGCGTCGCGATTACGATACGATCGTGGCTATTTCGGTAACTAATAATTCCATTCAATTCATAAGAGTTTTGCATTATGCAATTTGTCATCAATTTACGTTATCACGTAAAATTATCGTTCGCAAACCGACGAATATTATTAAAATATTCTGTATTTATTTAAATATATATTATATTTTGTATTTGAATAAAATAAATGTACGAAAACATGATTATGTTCAGCGCCGGATTGAGAGTTTTCGGCCCACCGAGATTTTAAATTTCTATCTTTACTGCTCTAGCGTGTATTATCGCGATTGACAATTCTTGAGGATTAAATAACCAATACACTATACAGCTGACGCATCTATTGTTTTAACCGTGTATTTGGATCTATATTTTACTATATCACTATCTAAAAATACTAGACTACTTTTGTCCAAAAATAATAACGGCCCAAATTTTACGCGGCCCACCGAGATTTTCTCGGTAGCTCGCCGGTTCAATCCGGGCCTGATTATGTTTTATAAATATATATATATATATAAGTCAACTACAAACAATTTCTTATTACCATATTGTAACGCTGTTTGAAAGTAAACGTTTATACGTGCTAAGCACGCCACTTCATATTTTTAGAAATACACACTCTGGAGAGGCATTCATTTTGAAAAAAATTTAATTTTTAGATTTTTCCCTTTAGTTACACTGTAAAATCTACCTTTGTGCCAAATTTCACGTTTCTACCTATACGGGAAGTGTCTTATAATTTTGATGATCAGTGAGTGAGTAAGTGAGTAACAATATTGCAAATTTTGAAATCCTGCCATTTTGAAATGGCACAATATTAAGGGCTCATTTTCTTACAGCGTCCTAAGCTACTAGAGGTTAATCTGTGTTTTAAATTTCAAAAGTTTATCTTAAGAGGAAACAGAGATATATGGGTTAGAAAAAAAGGGCGAATTGGTTCGTGTAGATAGATACACTGGCATTGCTGTGACTTGGCCTGGCGCCCTGCCGTGCGCTCAGATCTAATCTTTTAAAAAGACTATTAACATATAATTATGTTGTTTAAAATCATGATATAAAACAAAATAATATTATTGTTAATTTTTGAAAATTATTTATTATATTTTAATTTTTTTAATGAAAAGTAGGTATACTATACTGCTAGTAAGTATAATATAATTGTAATTAAATATTAATAATGTGATAATTACACTAATTAGCTTTAAAAAATAATTGATCAATCAATTTCATGTATCTATATAGTAACATTGTAGTCTGGGTGTTACTTTTCTTAGGGTCGGGGATTTTCATTCCGCAATTCACTGTCTCTATAGTCTATACTTTAGTTCAGTGTATATTTATTATAATGATGTATAATAATCTTACCGTTATACCGACATAAATCGTTTCCTTAAAACAAATACAGGCATACACGTAATGGTATTTACAATATTTATCATAGGCAATATAAAATAATTCTGAAGTGTAAACAAAAATTATATAATTATATTTTTTTCTAAAAAAAAAAGTAAGAAATACAGTTTAATTTTTAAAGATTTATTAATATTTTAGGAAACAAATGAATAATTTATTTTGCGGGGGTTATTAAGGTTCCCCCTAGTTGCGCTTATGGTTCCATGTAAGTAAGTTATTCTGTAACAAAAAAATCTCAAAAATATAAATACACAGTTTTTTTTTAGAGTTATTGTTATGTTTAAATTTGGACGAAATTACATATTAAATAACCAAGAATAACGATTTTAATTATTTGGTTGTAATTTTATAATATTAACTCACCTTCCTGGCTACCGTATTAAAATAATAAATAGTAACAATATATATATATATATATATATATATAATATAATATAAAATATCCACATTGATAAACCGTCTCCGCTCAGAATCGTTTTTCATAGGTATACGGTATACAATGATATTATATTATAGTAGTTATCTAACTTGTCGTGGAACGGTCATGACATAATAATTTAGGCCATTTTCAACTGCGTAAAATGTTTAAAGAGTTACGCAAAACAATATAACCAGCCAACCAGGGCTAGGTTGATTGTTTAGTATATTTGTTCGTAGTGTAAATATAATGAATCTGGTTGGATTAAAATGTGTTTTTTGGTGTTTGGATTAGAAATTTAATTAATTTTAGCATACTTTTAAAATATATTGAATTATTTACATAAAAAATGTAATGTTTAATAAATTATAAAAACAGTAAACATTAATTGAGTTATGCAACAATCCGGCAGGGTTATGTAATCATAAAATAAATGTGCGTATTGCGAGTACGCTCGGATGAATAGTGTCTTTTTTGCGGGGATTTTAGGATATTAATAATATTACCAATATTAATAAGTTACATAATATAATAAACTGTAAATGGAATTTAGTGTATAAATGTCTTATAAGGAATCTTGTATTACATTTTCAAATCTTAGATTTAAAATAAAATTTTTTTATGAATTTCTAATTCTAAATAATTTGCAAATTTTCATGATTTTTACGTATTTTGTCAAAATTTGAAGTTTAAACGCCTATAAAAAAAAAAAAGTGATCGTGTATTTTTAATATTTTTCAACAGCTATTGTAATAATATATCAGGAATCTTTTATTACATTTTCAAGCAATAATTTGACCCAACGAATACAATTTGTTGACATGAAGAAAAATAACTATAAAAATTGGAAACTGAAAATGTCCGTAAACAGCTCAAACAAGTCGAAATATTTTTAAAACTGTATGGTGTATAGAAAACACAAATACGAGCATTCAGTGAAAATGTCATGCATTTACAGTCATTTGATTTAGAGTTATACCTGCAAAAAATTCAAGAAATTTTAAATGTTGCCCTCCGTATTGCACCAATTAGATTCATTTTCCTATCAGAAAACATGCTGTTGAAGACAATTTAAGCATTTTACGGTCCTAAAAGATGACAACAGACACAAATGAAATTAATAAAAATAAAAAAAAAAACACTTCATTGTAAAATCAATACAATCATTGCTCCGCTCAAAATCTAAAATAAAAGGGAATGATTACAGATAGTATAAGCTGCCCATGAATCTAAAAAAGTGTCTACCGAAATGAATCTCCATAATCAGTATTAAACAGCTGTAGCTGTGCTAAATAGATAGTAAATACTAATAAATAATAATATATTAATACAACAGCTAGGTATTTGGCAATTAGCATTGAATATGTTATGTATTTGTGTATACATAACTACATACGTATGTTTCACGTTAGCACTCAATTTAGCAGTTCGGTTATGGCATAGAACAATGTTATGGATAATTTATTATAATTTATAATGTTCACAATTTTATTAGAGTTCAACAAGTTGCTGTCCAGCAGCTGGTATCACCTTGTATTTTATATAAATATCTGTGGTATCACTGCCGCGCTTTGTTTGTTTCGACAGTGCGGCCACCGCCACGACATCATCACCGGCCGATGTTGAGTCTTGAACCTTTGTATTTTTTAGAAGACAGTACCTGTTTAGGTTACATTACATAGACATATTAATAATATTATGTTTATTACGTTTATTTTGTTTAATTCACTACTTCTCTACATCGTGATTTAATATGTCTAAAGCCTTGGTCTAAATAATGTTTGTTAGATAATCTGATAGTATACGCCTCTCACCAATCAACGCTTGATTCTCGTGATAATATAATCGTGAGTATTATTTGTGTGTGAGGTGTACTCTGTAGTCTAGGTTGTGTTGAGTTTGTATGCAGCTTGTGCGCGTGCGTGGGTGTGATTGTACTTGATGCTGCAGTGGTGTGCCGTGTGCGTGCGCGTTAGTAACCCTCATAATAATAATAATAATAAAATGCGAAAATGTGCAATATTGACAATTAACTGATTAACAGCATTAATCATTATGCAGTATTGCGACAAGCCCTGAGCGGCGCATTCGTCAGAGACTCTCAGCAGTCGAGCGAATACGTATTTAGTATTTGAGTCGAGTTAGTGACCAGTGATTTTAGGTGTTTTAATTCGCGTTTGTTTGCTCGGCTGTGGTGTTTGTATTGTTTTGTTTTGTAAATATTCATAATTATAATATAATAAATAATAATATGAATACAAATATATTAAAGTACGACAGCAGTTGTAGTGCTGAAAATCGATAAAAATTATTCAGTTGTCAGAGAACGACTATATGGTCTGAACCACTAGTGGCCATCTACGCGATTGATCTTGTGTGATTTGTAAATTCTACCTGTCGCACTTTCGGTGCTGAGCCTCCTTCTCCTCTCAATAATAGTGAAATTTAAAGAATATTATGTCGTCGTTGACATACTGGTTGCTGGTCGTGTTGTGCTTGGGCCAAGCCATGGCGTACATCGAAAGTAAGTAATTACTCACTTAGAACACACTAAGTATTTTATATATTTATAAGGATCCAAGGGGCACTCTGCAGAGGTCACTATACTCTGTATTATAATGTCGCTGCTTTGAGCGTGATTAACTATTGTCTTTGGCTCCTCAAGCGTTCATTTTGATTGTCGTATGACCAAGTTGATTAATCGTTGCTCATATCTTTATATATTTATTATGAATATGTACCTAGTATAATTGAAACTAAAACAATACCTAGAGATTGTTGGTGCATACTGCATTTCTTAAAGGTATATATTGGTATCATTACAAAAATACATTTTTAAATCTTTATATTTTAGATTCTGAGCGGAGTGAGGGAGCTATTGTTTTTACAATGGTGTTTATTTTATTTTTTTTATTTTTCTTTTTATATCCTGTATACAAAATTTCTTCCAGAAGGAGTGTTTTGATTTCAACATATAGTACCTTATCTTTTAGCAAATTGGATCAAGATGGTACTTTAGAGAGGTCATTTTTCGATTTTCTTAATAGTTATTTAATGCCACGGGAAAAACCACCAGAAAATTACAAAAAAACGCTAAAAATGGGATTTTAATTTGTAACGCTTTGTTTATCACCATAGAAACGAATAAAAAATTATCATATTTTAATATTAATTCAACTTACATGATAAAATAAATGTCTCCGCTCAGAATCGTTTTTCTTATACGATGATATTATATCATTGAATTCAAATCTAATACAACCATTATACAATGACCCACTTGTAATCTACTGTACAGCAGAGCGACATCCACTTACCTGCTTTTTATTATTTACTGCATAAAATGCTTCATATTTCTGATGACTCTGCCAAGGAATTATAGTGTTATGGTCTTATGGCTGATAAGCATTAGAGTTATGTATTATTTCCTCATTTACAATAACAGATTAATTGTAGAATGGTGATTGAATAGAAATAATCAATAGGTTAATAATAAACCATAATTTTTTTTAAAATAGGTATGTCTATTTCTTTATGTTGTTTTATCTTTTATTTATGTATTAAACAAAAATATTTGTTTATTTTAACAAATCCAAAATAATTCTATGGACAATATAGAAGACAATATAGAAGACCTATTAAATATCAGTGAATTTTACAATTACAAACAGCTAGTTTTTAATGTAAAGACATTATTTTACCCATATCTAATAATTTAGGTACTGGAATTTATAAATAATCTAGGTAGGTAGATTGTGCACATATTTTAAAATTTTTTTTTGTTGTATTATCTTCCTTGAAAATGTATTGATTTGATCAAATATTTATCATTTTATTTATTTATTCAACCAAATAAATTACAATTAAATAATTACAATAAATTACAGTAATAATAGCTCATACGTTTACCAACTGAGCTATAAGCTCGTATCTGGTATACGAAGTTCATTGATATTACAATTCGTTTTATAGTAAAATATGATTACAACATAGGTAGGTAGATATAAGATATTATGTTTAGACATATGACTATACATACAGCCAGACTTGGGTAGTATTCCGAATACAGTATTCGGAATGCTGTATTCGAAATACTTTTTAAATACTTTTTTTTTTAAAGTATTCAATACGGTATTTTGAATACTTTTTACAAGTATTCTGAGTACAGGATTCGGAATACTTTTTTAACATCCAATATTAATTTTAATATAATATTTTATAACTAATAGATTATAGATAGCCAGGTGTTTTTTATCAAGATTACAATAATGTTCATTTATAAACACAGAATTGAAAAAGTAATATTTTTGCTATTGAAATCTAAATCTACTAAAAAAAAGTATTCGAAAAATATTTGGAATACTTTTTGTGAAGTATTCCAAATACTTAGGAATATTATTATCATAAAGTATTTGAATACATATTCTGAATACTTTTTTTTAAGTTTTCGGAATATGTATTTGAAATACTTTTTAAAAGTATTTTACCCAAGTCTGCGATACAGCCCAATTATTTTTTATAATTTTATTGATGCACACATTATCATCAAGATCACTGATTATTTTATTTTTATTAATTGTACCATTGGTAATAATGAATTGACTTTCACATAAACTTTTTATTAGACTCTTTACTTTGTTATTCAAATTCTTGAATATGGTTTTCCTCAATCTCCTTGTAATTGCGAGAGTTTCTTGAACTTGTTAATAATGTATAGGTATATGACAGTTTAATCTATTATTCCTGTTCTATTATTTCTGTAGCATTGAGTGAGTGGTTTTGTATAAATTTAACTAAAATTTGTCTGGTGTATAATTTAATCCTCAATTTAATCACCATATAATATATTTATATTGTTGAATTATTCTTCTGATGGGTATTTTAATGGTAGGAAGTATGCTACTTTTACAATCATTTTTTGAGTAATAGGTATGCAATGTATGTAATATCTTTTTTATTATTGCCTCCTCAACATGTTATGCCGTATAATAGAATTGAATTACACAGTGACATGTAAATTTGTCATTTGTTATTTAACTAAGTAAGTATGATGAACAAAATTATTTTCATTCCTAACCGTTTTAAATATTCACATATCTGACAAACACTAATTTTGTATTCTTCTGTTGATGAATCTATACAAAAATCAAACGTGTTAATAGTTTATTGACCTTTTAGAAGTTTGTCTCCCATCTCATCTCACCTTAATTAACTCTATGTGACTATGTCACAATGTTGCATATTTTATATTTCATATTTTCATCCATTATGTAATACAATATACCTCACAATGGAACTAATTGTTTTCCTTGTTGTTTTCTTACAAATATTTTTGTACCTAGGTAGTTATTTTTAACTTTTTGAGACTATGAACACAATATTTTTTATGGAAATTATGATTAATTTCTCCCTAAACTATTTTTTCAATATATTAGCTGTCCTAACTTTTTAACCCGTCTATCATTCAAAGTTTCCTTGGCTCACACTCGATCAACAAATCTATTTTATTTAAAATCTCAAACTACTAATTATGCTAATAACACACCAATAAGAATCATGAACTTAGTAAATAATTATAACATTGATTCGTTTTATTCTATTAACTAATTTAACTTATTTAAAAATCATGTTTCCGCTAAACTACCTTCTCATATAAATTGATATAGGTATCTACCTATATAATTAATTATATAATGTTTTGCTTTAATATTAATTATTTTTATTGTTTAACGCTATTTTTAAATTTGTGTAATTGGGTCTAAACCCTAGGAATAAAATTGATAGATATTTTTTGCGTATGGCGCTATGTCAGGGAGTAGGCGAAGGCCTAGTTTAGATGCCTATTTGGTAAAATTTCTAATTGGGAAATTGTAGGTTTCTGCAATGCCCGATTGGGGGATAGTGGTCTCGTCTCGCCATCTAAATTGTTGTCTGCCCGGAGAGCGATGTCGCCAGTGGCCAGGATTTGAACCGGTGATTGTGCGCATTAGAACTGATGCCATAGTCTGTCTGGCAACTCTGTCTTCTATAGGTAGATAAACTATACAAATCATTTGAGTTAATAAAATATGTATGCAGGCCGGCGGAAGGCACGTGCGTTTTTTGGAATTTTAGGGGCGGCATTGTTTATGAATAAAAATATATTTATTTTACCATAACCTTAATTTTAACTCAAAAACAACTAGACCAATTTCAAAATTTCCATCACCATTAGAATGCTACATTATCCTGAGTATTATAGGCTATATTTATTATTAGAAAAAAATTAAGGATTCCTACTAAAACTTGAATAATGGCCCATTTTTGTATGTATCAATCAACCCCTTTTTTGTATGTACGCGCATATCTTGAAAAATACTCAACAGATTTTAATACGGTTTTCACTAACAGATCGATTGAGTCATGGGGAAGGCTTAAATGTATAATTTGTTTTGGAAAAATTAATTGGTTGGTCAAAATTAATAACAATAATATCTATATATATATATTAATAAATGTTTGTCTGTAGCCTGTAGGTATGTCCTTTATGCATTCCTAAACAGGACCTTTATGCACCGATTTTGATTAAATTTTTTATCAGTGTTGAGTGGTTTCCTGGATGTCTTAGATTCACATTTGGACCAGGAATTCGAGATTTACAATGGAAAT
This sequence comes from Acyrthosiphon pisum, assembly GCF_005508785.2. Taxonomy (NCBI): domain Eukaryota; kingdom Metazoa; phylum Arthropoda; class Insecta; order Hemiptera; family Aphididae; genus Acyrthosiphon; species Acyrthosiphon pisum. The sequence goes on from NC_042494.1 coordinate 78,469,487, forward strand.
TTTGAATTTTTTATTTCCATTGTGAACCTCAAGGTTCTAGTACCTCTTTAAAATGTGAATTTCAAGAAATCCTTTCTTATTGCACAGTGAAAGTATTAGAGGAACCACTATTTCAAATTTCAAGTTCGTTGAGTAGTTTTTGAGATACATTGATCAGTTAGTCAGTGGTATCTGGATTTTATATAATATAGATATAGATTGGTTGCCATTGGTTAATCAGTTAGATCAAGCTTGTATACAGTCAAATTTTCGCACAATGCCTACTTCATAGCTGTTGCATATTTCTGCGAGATGACGTAGTTGGATTGCCTACCAGGATGGCTGAGTTGCACTTAGCACCATAGGCGTGCGCAGGGAGGATTCCGGGTATGCCATGGCATCCCTTGCAAAGTTATCTTAAATTATATTTTCATAATCACTACAGGTACCTATAAATAATAAAATAGATTGCTAACTCATGATAATATAGTTGATCATTTTCGTGAGAATTGCGAGTTTTGTCACCAGAACATTTTGTAGGCCCCTGCGGTACTCCTTATTTCCATACTACCTACAACTATCAAAAATAAAAGAATTTTGATTAATTAGATTATCATTTTTTGTCATTATTATATTATTATAATATGATCAAATGGCTGTAGGTTTTTATACTGTTACTTCATTGGAATGAAATCACAGTACAAACTTTTCAAATTAAAATATCTAAAACCAATAAATAAGCTAAATAAAGTGGGTGTTAATTTCTTTTTGCTATATATGGCAAGTTATTAATTGTACCTATTAAGAGTTTTTGGGGAGTTATTTTTTGTTTTAGTCTAGGTATGTTTAAAAATAGTGGCATACCCTGCAAAAAAGTCTGCGCACGCCTATGCTTACTGCAGCAAGTTACACCCAAAAAGAGTTGAACAATAACAATTTTTTTAACAGTTGACTTTATTTATGGACAACAAAGTGTGCGGGATCAGCTATATTATAATAAAGTAGAAGAATTTATATGGCATATAAATGTTGTACAAATATATTTATTAAAAATATAATTCATTGGCCTGGACAATGTTGGGTAGGACAGCTAGTATGCATTGAAACTACAAAGTTAAATAGTAGAACTTGTTAATACAATTTCAATAATTTAATTTAAAAAATTTCTATAAATACCTAAATAAATATTCATACGAATCATAAATTAAAAACAATTATTTTGTAACTTGTCATGAAAGGAAATGCTGTCAGACAGAGTACTTACTATGTAATTAATATTATATTATATTATTATATTTATTTTTATATTATATATTATATTTATTTTTATATCATGTAATATAAGTTTTGGACATTGGATTAATTACCTACTCTTTATAAAATGGCACTAACTAAGATTTCGAAGACAATAATTAATGCATTTGTTTAAGAACTTAAATTGTTTTTTCCTTTTGTTTGCAGAAATCATGGAAAACGATAGTGTTTGTTCGATGAGTTTCTTTTCAAATAATTTAGACCTATCTGGTCGTGAAGATCAATCAGCTATGGTAATCAAAGATAACCAATATTTTCAGAAGTGGACTGGCAAGCACGAATTTAATTGTAAATTTACAGTAACTTCCTCACTTGGGTTGGGTGTTTTTGCGGTCATACAGCATATGTCTTTTAGACGTAATGCCCAAGGACAATGTATTGATTATATTCAAGTATGTATATTATTTCATTATTTATTTTTATGTTTAATCGTTATTTAATTATTTTGATAGTTTCGCCATGCTGAAAAAACCTTAAGTGTTCTAGACTTAAATATTAAAATTAAGTCATCAGAGAGCTGGGGGGAGAAAATTTGTGGAAAATTAAATGCATTTGAAGCCAATGTTGGTAATGAATATAATCAAGGCAGTGATGGAAATGATGATAAAGAAATAAAAAATTCATTCGTTGATCATAGAGGTATGATTGAAGTTAAAATATATCTTGGAAATAAATCTATAGAGTCCACTGATGAACTAAAGTTTGAGATTGTGTTCACAGCATTCCAAGGTATGTTATTTTTAGGTTAATATATATAGTACTAAATATATTTTACTATTTAAAAACTCCCTGCATACTTAATTTATTGAAACATAATAGTAAATTGACTTCTTTTTTGTAGAATGCAAATATGACAATGGTCATTGGAAAAGTTGTGGTAGAAAAACATGTATTTTTAAAGATTTTTTCAATGATGGAAAAGTTAACTGTCCATACAAAAGCTGTAAAGATGAAAGTGGTTGTCGCCCAGTAGTCTCAGTACTCAATAGTAACTATATAAGCAGCACAACTGTAACCAGTAAAATTGTGGCTGGAGCAGTTGCCTGCTTGGTTACCATGATTTTAGTGTTCATTGCGTTCCTATGGATATTCAGGCATTGTGGACCTGCAATTTGTTGTATAAGCAACTCTAATAGCCATCCACATTCTTCTGAAATGCAACCAGTGCCACGCTTGGACACAATGGCTATTATAGCTACAGCTCCACCAGATTCTATGGTGGCTAGCGGTACTGAAGTAAGAACAGCCGATAAAGATCTACCACCTTCATATGACTCATTGTTTCCAAGTAAATAGTAACCACAATCAATATTATAAGGATCTGTATAATTTTTTCATCTATCTCATGTAGTTTATAAGGTGGATTTTATACGTTTATTTAAGATTTCTATCTGAACAAATTTATTATTATTATTATTATTATTATTATTTTTTTTTTTGGAGAGAAATATTTAAGACATTTTAAGCTAAGTACACCAATTATGTTCGATTGTACCAGTGACTTTTTAATTTTCAAAACAAAATTGTTTTATTCTTAATTGGACTACCTATATAACTGATTAAAAATTAAAAAACAGTTAGAAAGTTCTAATATTATGACCTAATTAGATTATTTTTACTTTTTTAGCTTAAAGAGTGGGACACAGTGTCTTGCTATTTTTTCAAAGTGCTAACAATTATATCATTGGCCCACCATGTATTATCTACTCTTAAATTGATCAATTAATATTAAAAACAATCATATTTATACTAGTATCTTTTGTTGCACAAATTAATTATAATATATATAATATATTTATTTTTTTTTAATGGTTTGTATTAAATATAATAACTATTTACCAACTCAAGTATCAAATACAATAAGTATACTCTTTTTAACGAAAGAATGTAAACACTGTTGACACACAAGACTGAATAACTCAAAAATTTCAAATTGATTATTAACTACCTATCACTTAACAACTTATGCTAATTAAAAAAAAAAAAATGATATTTTCTTTTTAATAATAAAGTTAATTTGTTTATTCAGATTTGTGTAATGTACAAATGTATACTCTATAGGTATATTCATTTTATCGACCAAATCAGTATTTAAAATAATTTTAGTTTCTAAACTTTAAGCACAACACAGTATATTTGTGAATATCTTGTATAACCTGTTTAATTGACTGAGCATCTAGAAGACACCATTATTTTGATTATAATTTGTTGCTCTTGCATCAGACAATCAGAGTCCAACTTTTATAATTACCTTAATATTTCTTGTTCATGGTACAATAATACCTTTTTCCATTGATATTCAATCTTTTTGTATTTGTCCCTTGATTGTGGACTACAACAATTCTAAATAATGTTTCTATTTTAAAATTACTTTATTTTTACCTTATTAAAACATTATTTTAATTGAATGTTATAAGATCCTGTGTATTATTGTAATTTATAGTATAGTGTAAATATATGTGCTTTACATTTTAGTCAACATTAATAGTAAGTGCAATACCACATCACTCTACTAGAAATGTTTACTAATATTTCGAACCAAAAGTCCAAATATGTATAATGTCTAATGTTGTGAAGCATATATTTTATTATGTATTATTTTTACACAATAAGATATTTGCTAAACTCAATTCATCTGACTAAGTATTCTTAAAGAACAATATTTTTTTATTTACATAATTATATTATTATTGGCTAACTTTAAGTAAAATCAACTTTGATATTATTGTATTCTTTATGTTTATTTTTATATTGACTTAAGTACCAAAGACAAAATATATTGCTTGTACCTTAATAATGTTAGATACTTTGGTATTTGTAAAAATAATTACATTTTTGTGTATATACATCTATAAACGATATGTCAATATACATTTAAATATATTCATGCTTGTAAGACTTGTGTATACAATTAATATTACTAATAAATTTATGTTTGAAGTATTATTTACTACACTTCAATACTGTAAAATGATACTGTGATAAAAAAAAAAATTATATTTATATCTAATATATAAAATTTGTTATTGAACATTAACACAAGTATTTATTTTTGTTTTTACCGGTATGAAATATTTTTTGCAAGCCATATGCTAATTGTAAACAAATACGGTAATACTTCAGTATTTCGAATTCTCGTAACAAATTTATTCTTATTATTTGCAATAATAATTCTCTTATTTTCTTATTGTACTATAGAGGAATTTATTCATTAGAAATCAGAATAACTTAATACATTTAGCTATGGCTCTCAAAAATATAATATTTGTTTAAACTAATTAGAATAGTTTGTTGTACGGGAGTAATTTTCTCTGGAAATGTAATTTTATTTGATGAATTTCTCTATACCTAGTAAGGATTTTTGTCTGAGAAACGATTGAGCATAAAACTCATTTTTTGCGGCACAATTGAGCCAAATTGTCGACGTATCAAAGGAAATCAGAATACAAAAGAAAACCTACACGATTGAGCATAAAAAACTGCAACATTTTCCATTTTAAGCTATATTATACAAAAATATTTGTTTAAATAATTATAGATAATAATTCAAAATATAACATGATTTCATCATAGAATAGAATTTCATCTATTCTGTGATTTCATAGTCAATAAAATAGTTACATTTCACAAATCTTTTCGATAATAATAATAGTTATGAAAAATAATAAAATCAAAATATGATACGAATTAAAAAAAATACTGAATAGTTAATAAGTCAAGAATACTATAGACTCTATAGTTATAGACTATACTACTGATAAGTGATATTATTTCTATAATAACTTTGGAATTGTATCTTAATTTATTATCTTATATTTCCTCCAATTTTAAATGTTTTAAAACGTCGGAACTTTATTGCTCTGGAACTAATTTATTAATCGATAACATTGTCGATAAAGCTGGGCTCAGCTCAGTGGCGTATTTACGGGGGGGGGGGGGGGGGTGATATGGGGGATAGATCCCCCCTTGACTTTTTTTTGTCAAGTTAAGTTAACTTATTTTCTGTATTTCTCAATATAATACTACTTTTAAGTTTTATGTAGGTATATCTGTTTTCTAAATGTTCTAGCCGTGGTAATTTAACGCCACTAGTCGTTCGCGGCATATATATATATCGGAAAATAAAAACATATACCTCTTTAGTGGTATGGTATACTGTATTTTTGAATTTTCTGCGAATGAGTGTTTATAATAAACCCGATAAATAATCGGTAAATAAAACAAAATTACCATGAAGACTGTAGATTTACCATAGGGCATAGGTTTATTTTTAGTGACTGAAAACATTGTATTCACTTCCATGCTTTAGATGTTTGTGATAAAGAGTTTTATCCAAATATTCATGAACTCTTGAAAATATTTTGTACTCTGCCTGTATCAACTGCTTTACACCTGAACGATGTTTTTCAAGTTTTTATTAAGTGTTAAGACTTACCTAATAAATAGTATGACAGAAGTAAATATTTAATCAATTTTCGTATCTAATATTGAATAATAACTATAAATTAAATCGTAATTTATTATTATAATATACTTTGTGTCTTTGTTTATTATAACCGACTTAGCCACTTATGTGTTGGCTTTATTTGCATGTCACCGGTCAATACAATAATCATACCAGATAAAGTTATCGATGAACTGAGCATCCAAAAAAATAGAAAACGGGATTTTGTATTATAACTATTTTTTTTTGCTTATCGTATTAAACACAGGATTGTCGTTAGTATGAATTTATAATAAATGCTATTAGGTACTATAAAATTTGTGTTAATTCTTATTTCACCTTGATCCACATTAATCTCAACATGTTAGGGGATTTAAAAAATGTATATTATATTCGTATTTATTGAGTGTACCTATTATTATATATTCCCCCCCCCCCTATCAAAATTCCTTAATACGCCACTGGCTCAGCGCACGACTCACTGGTATCATAATTCATAAATTCATAATAATTAGTGTAATAATACGTGAAAATAATAAATTACAAAATTTCGGCCACGTGGATATGGCAACATCGCATAAAATATTATGTGCTCAATCGTGCTTTACCGGGATTTTCGAATGTAATAAATAGCTTAGGTTAGATAAATGTGATTTTGGAGTAGGGACCGGGTTATGATGAATTTTGTATATTATTTTGAATCATCATAGACTATTCTTTCGAAACTTAAAATATATTTCAATAACATTCGAATTTATGTATAAACTAATTTGTATTACCTTTTAATTGTAAACTTTCGGTCGAAATAATTGATTCGATTGTTATTTTTCGGTTTTACGCTATTCTCAAAAGCTGATCAAAAATTCAAATATCGAATATGTGATTTTCGTTCTAGTTTTTGGCTTTTGAAATGTTATCATTTGTTTTCTTATTATTCCACGAGAAAACGGTGTACCTATGCGGTAGCTGATCACATTAAATTCCTTCATTAATTAATTAATTACGACCGACGTCCGTGTACACTAGTTGCAATTGTATGTAAACTAATGGCTATAAATAGCGTTACATTTATACGGTTAACTTTTTTTAGTAGAAAAATATATAAGGAATCTTCAAAAAAATGTTCTAATGTTATGTGTAAAAATTACATTTTTTATGAATTTCTTACTGAAAAATAATTTGTACATTATCACGATTTTGACGCAATTCGTCTAAATTCTAACTTCAAACAATCATAAGATTGTATTGTGGATTTTCACTTTTTTTATTTACACTATGAAAAACTTATGTTGAACCTTAATTTACAAGTCATTTGATTGAGCAAAAAATTTATTGACAATAATTTTAAAAAAAAACAAAAATCGAAAATTTCTTATGTCTATAAATAGCTCAAAAAGAATCAAAATATTTTGTAAATTTCGTGAATTGCATATAATCCTCCCTCTGGATATCTGGGCAGTACTCTCTGTCGTCCATCAACAAATCCACGGGTCGGGCTTTTTCCTTTGGCTGCTCGTATCTCATGACCAGTGCCGCAACTACATAATAAGTGGCCCGCGTGCGATATTCTTTTTGGGCCCGTTCCCAAATTAATTTTTATTGTATGTATTATATAATATTGTTTCGATATTATTCTTGGTATAACACGAAATTTTAATAGTTTATAAATAAACACTAATAAGTAATAACATTACTTTTATGGCACGTCGTCACTCACTCGACAACCCTCGTCGTTTTCGAGTATCAGTCAGTTGTTCTTCTGACAATTCGACAAACAACAAGTAACAACCCATAGACGCGATGAAAATAGATCTTATGGAAAAATTAATAGTACCTACTAAGAAAGTATGAAACGTTGACACTTGAATACATCTTCATACCCACCTTTTTCTAAAATACGTGATTCTATCTAGTACCATTTGATTTTATAATATACTAAAACTTACCATTCTATTTTAACATAATTAATCTAATAAGTAATATTAGTATACCTACAACTACACTAATGTTTTAACTTTAAAAAAAAAATGATTGTGAGTAACTATTAAGTTTTGCGTTTTTAGACAATTTTAGTGTCTGCTCTAGGTTGGGCCCGGGGCCCCCTAAATGTATGTAAGCCTTGGGGCCCGTGTGCGCGGCACGCTCTGCACACCCGGTTTTTGCGGCACTGCTCATGACTACTGCATGGTTTGATTCCTGTATGCCACGGAACTACTGGTGGCGTATCGAGTAATATAATAGCAACGAGTTTTTAGTTGGCTTGTTTCTCGCCGTCTGGTTTAGCGAGAAGCTATACCATAGAGTATAGACTATGGGGTATACGTATTTAATAATAACAATATAAATAAAATATAAAATATCCTATAGGCTGACAAACCGTCTCCGCTCAGAATCGTTTTTCGTATACAATAATATTTTACTATATTGAATTCAAATTTAACACCATCCATACAGTGACCCACTTGTAAACTACTGTACAGCAGAGTGACATCCTCTTCCCCGCTTTTTGATTTATTGACTACTATGTGACTTTTAAAGGGATTTTTCACTTTTTTTTTTAAATTAACATTAAACTACCTCAATGTATACACTTATAGATGGTGACTTATGCATTCTGTAAATAGAAAATTTTTTAGTAAAAACTTTTTTTTTTGGTTCATATGTTTTTTATTCAATCTGTTGCTAAAAAGAACAATAAAAACAAATGATGGTTTATAGCTTAAAATAAATAAAAAAGGCAGATTTGACAGACTGTAGAGACTAGAGACCTCCCAGCGGAGGTACTACAACAAAGTAAAAACTTAAAATGGTCTATGTGATCCCTCGGTTACTCGCATATATGAAGGGGTGAAGCTGTTGAAGTTTCAAAAGTTTTGTTCCCGGGCCAGAATTTTTAAATAACATAGTAAGCTATATCATAAATTAAATATACTATTACTATATTTAATCTATGGCTATATATTGGACTACGGTATCCTAGCCAAAATCTATATTCAACTTTAGCTATACAGTTTAAATATTTTACTTATAATATATGCTACATATAACATTGGCTATTGCTACATGGTATTATGTTTAAAGCTTCAACAACTAAAATAGATATATATTTGTATTGAATGCATTAATCTATGATCAATAATATTATAGGATCCGGTGAATTGGTCGCGAACAATTGATCGCCGGTGAATTTATCGTGGATATAATTGGTCGCTAGGATAATTGATCGTCAAAACAATTTTAGTTTTTTAATTATTTTATTATTATATTAGGTATATTTCTGAGTTTTATGCTTTTAAAATTTCTCACAGTTAATTAAATTTAAAATTATAATAAATAAATAAATAATAATAATAATAAAAATAAAATAATAATAATAATATTAATAATTATACATTTTAATTAATTTAAAGTTGGAGTTGAAGATTATGGGCTATTCCTTTTAAAAAGTCTAATTTACTCCTAGTATGATAGTCGTCACATATTTTTATAATTTTTTCTTCACAGTTAATTAAATTTAAAATTATAATAAATAAATAAATAATAATAATTTAATATCCTATACTATCTGCAATATAAATATAAAAATTAAATTAAAAACCATTTTAAGTGCATTTTATATTGCATTATTTGCATTTTAAATTTTAACTTTAAATACTTATAAAAAAAATCTTATGCTAAAATATACTATAGATACTGAAAAGGATTTATTTAATATTAACTTACATATGTCGAAGCTGAGCTAATTACAGCACGAGTACTCAAATCCACATTTTGCGTAGCCATATTTTTGATCAAATTAACGGCTTTGGCTTTGGCAGATTCAATATTTCCACAATCTTGTACATGATTGTGTTATATTTCTTTAAGTATTTCATTATTAAGAGAATGAATACGACCTTTACATTTCATTTTTTATATTGGTCACATTTCCATATAGACTTTTCTTTGGTTCCAAATTTTTCAAAAGTATACATATAACCGTTATAAATTAATTTATCTTTGCCTTTTTCACTCTTTATGAACTCCATTATTATAAAATAAAAAAACAGTAAACACACACAATAACGTACTAGCATGGACTAACAAATGCAAGTATGTAATGACAAATTGGTACGACCATCGGAATATAGATGACGATAAATCGATAACGATCGTATAAGCTTATCTAAGTTTTGCCACGCTAGTTCAATCATCTCGTGTGTACATCATATAATAGTATTTAAGATTATTATATCTGTTAATCCCATTGTAAATTGGGTTTACTGTATGTTATTTAAAAATAAATAAGAGTATTTGAATCATCTAAAATAATAAACATAAAACTCGGATGTGTATATAATATATATTAAATATTAACTATTTAATAAGTATTATAAAATAATTAAAAAACTAAAATTGTTCGTTTGACGATCAATTATCCTAGCGACCAATTATATTCACGATAAATTCACCCGCGATCAATTCACCGGCGACCAATTCACCGGCGATCAAATGTTCGCGACCAATTCACCGCGAACCTAATATGGTTATATTATGATACTGGAAAATGTTTTTGTATTATGGAAACATCTGGATTTTTCTTTTACGCGGCGTATCAGTTAGGCAATATACGTACATTACTATCCTGAATAGTGACATTTAAAAATAAATAAATGTCTTAAAGTACCTACCTACCATAAGCGTGTCTACGGTGGGTGCCTAGGGTGCCTGGGCTACCCCTGCAATTTTCGAAAGGCGCCGGTCAACCAAGTTTTAAATCTAGCGGTTTACAGCTTTTATTTAGAAAAAAAAATGTCATGCATTGTTTATTTTGTTCTAATAATATTATATTGCATTGTCGAATTGATTTATGATTCTATCACAAATCCCGGTAATAATATTATGCGGGTAACTGCCAACTGGTACAATATTGTTATAACTAGGA
>NC_042494.1:78481058-78482104 GCF_005508785.2 Acyrthosiphon pisum
AAATGCTATAAAAAAAACTGTGACTAACGATTTTAATATTTTCATCTGCCTTGAAACAATATACTAGGAGCTTCTATTAAATTTTCAAGCTTTTTTGATAAACAAATAAAATTTTATTGATATTTTTAGAAAAAAAACTAAAAAAAAATGAAAACTGACAATGTCCGTAAAGAGCTCAAAATAAGTCAAAATATTTTGAAAATTTTTTCGTGTATAGAAAATGGAAATGTAAACATTCAGTCAAAATTTCATGCATCCACTGTCATTTTTTTTAAAGTTACACCAAAAACCAAAATCGATTTTCTCGAAAACAGATTTTGCGTAAAAATTCCCGTTTTTCCTTAATTTTTCTTTTGTTTTTCCCGGCGCTTTTGAAAACCACTGGGAAATTTAAATTTTGACCTCCCCAATGCACCAACGATATTCACTTTCTGATCGAACAAGATACTGAAGTTGAAAATCGTAGCATTATTTCGACTACTTATCGTGTACACAGACACAAAAAAAATAAAAAAATAAAAAAATAAATAAAAAAATAAATAAAAAAATAAAAAAACACACATCATTGTAAAATCAATACATTCATCGTTCCACTCAGAATCTAAAATTTTAAGTGCAACGTTTTGCAATTTTTGACCTTTTTTCAATTTTATTGCAATTTTGTTGATTGTCGTCATTTTCAATACAATTTTATGTATTTATTTGTGTTTTCGCTTTTTTTTGTTAGATTATACAGGAATAATCTATGGTTATGTCGGGCTTTTGTTGGTTGTGACAATCGTGATGGCTTATTTGACCGTCGTCGTCGGCGGTAACTAAAAAACCATTTAATTAGTAGAGCGCGGTCATTACGCTATAATATGACTACGGAAAGTATTTTTAGGCTTGCAGTCAATAACAAGATAAGAATACCGACTTGATTGTTATACAATAATAAATTGTTGGGAGAAATGCATGTTTCAATTTATAATAGTTCAGTATAGGGTAAGGTAAGGTAAAGTTTTTTTAAAAAAACAAATCAAAAATAGTTTAAATAAAAAGTTTAA
>NC_042494.1:78482154-78483180 GCF_005508785.2 Acyrthosiphon pisum
TGTAAACAGTTCAAAATAAACTAAAATATTTGAAAATTTTATGGTGTATAGAAAATGGAAATGTAAACAACCATTGAAAATTTCATGTATCTACGGTCATTTGTTTTAAAGTTACACCAAAAACCAAAATCAATTTTCTCGAAAACAGGTTTTGCGTAAAAATTCCCATTTTTCCTTAATTTTTCTTTTGTTTTTCACGGCGCTTTTGAAAACTATTGGAAAAATTTTACTTTTGACCCCCCAAAGTACCAACTAGATTCACTTTCCTATCAGTAAAGGTACTGTTGAAGAAAATCCAAGCACTTTTACTGTCCTAAAACGTGATGACAGACACAAAAATAAAAAAAAAATAAAAAAAAAAACACACATCATTGTAAAATCAATACATTCATCGTTCCACTCAGAATCTAAAATTTTAAGTGCAACTTTTTGCAATTTTTGACCTTTTTTCAATTTTATTGCAATTTTGTTGATTGTTGTCATTTTCAATACAATTTTATGTATTTATTTGTGTTTTCGCTTTTTTTTGTTAGATTATACAGGAAAATTATGGTTATGTCGGGCTTTTGTTGGTTGTGACTATCGTGACGGCTTATTTGACCGTCGTCGTCGGCGGTAACTAAAAAACCATTTAATTAGTAGAGCGCGGTCATTACGCTATAATATGACTACGGAAAGTATTTTTAGGCTTGCAGTCAATAACAAGATAAGAATACCGACTTGATTGTTATACAATAATAAATTGTTGGGAGAAATGCATGTTTCAATTTATAATAGTTCAGTATAGGGTAAGGTAAGGTAAAGTTTTTTTAAAAAAACAAATCAAAAATAGTTTAAATAAAAAGTTTTAAATTTTAATAAAATTATTTGTAGATTTCTGAAAAAATAAGAAGACCGGACAATTTACCAAATTTTTATGACAACTGACGAGAATTTGAATTTGAATTTTTTTATTATCTACTCGTTTAAAACCTATCTAATACAACTTTATAATATTACTTAAAAAAATAATTTGTTAATATATTT
>NC_042494.1:78483280-78484052 GCF_005508785.2 Acyrthosiphon pisum
AAGCTGAGCTAATTACAGCACGAGTACTCAAATCCACATTTTGCGTAGCCATATTTTTGATCAAATTAACGGCTTTGGCTTTGGCAGATTCAATATTTCCACAATCTTGTACATGATTGTGTTATATTTCTTTAAGTATTTCATTATTAAGAGAATGAATACGACCTTTACATTTCATTTTTTTATATTGGTCACATTTCCATATAGACTTTTCTTTGGTTCCAAATTTTTCAAAAGTATACATATAACCGTTATAAATTAATTTATCTTTGCCTTTTTCACTCTTTATGAACTCCATTATTATAAAATAAAAAAACAGTAAACACACACAATAACGTACTAGCATGGACTAACAAATGCAAGTATGTAATGACAAATTGGTACGACCATCGGAATATAGATGACGATAAATCGATAACGATCGTATAAGCTTATCTAAGTTTTGCCACGCTAGTTCAATCATCTCGTGTGTACATCATATAATAGTATTTAAGATTATTATATCTGTTAATCCCATTGTAAATTGGGTTTACTGTATGTTATTTAAAAATAAATAAGAGTATTTGAATCATCTAAAATAATAAACATAAAACTCGGATGTGTATATAATATATATTAAATATTAACTATTTAATAAGTATTATAAAATAATTAAAAAACTAAAATTGTTCGTTTGACGATCAATTATCCTAGCGACCAATTATATTCACGATAATTCACCCGCGATCAATTCACCGGCGACCAATTCACCGGCGATCAAATGTTCGCGACC